>NC_084638.1:29550388-29636355 GCF_033978795.1 Nerophis ophidion | reverse complement strand
CACATGGGCTCAGGGAGACTTCAGAAAAAGACTGTCACTAAATACAGTTTGTCGCTACATCTGTAAGTGCAAGTTAAAGCTCTAATAGGCAAAGCGAAAGCCATTTATCAACAACATCCAGAAACGCTGCCGGCTTGTCTGGGCCCAAGTTCATCTAAGATGGACTGATGCAACGTGGAAAAGTGTTATGTGGTCTGACGAGTCCACATTTCAAATTGTTTTTGGAAATATTGGACATCATGTCATCCGGACCAAAGGGAAAGCGAACCATCCGGACTGTTATCGACGCAAAGTTGAAAAGCCAGCATCTGTGATGGTATGGGGGTGCATTAGTGCCCAAGGCATGGGTAACTTACACATTTGTGAAGGCACCATTAATTCTGAAAGGTACATACAGGTTTTGGAACAACATATGCTGCCAACTTTGCCCCGTCTTGGACGCCCCTGCTTATTTCAGCAAGACAATGCCAGGCCACATTCGGCATGTGTTACAACAGCATGGCTTCGTAGTCCAGACCTGTTTCCCATCGAAAATGTGTGGGGCGTTATAAAGCGTAAAATACGACAGCGGAGACCCCGGACTGTTGAAGGACTGAAGCTCTACATAAAACAAGAATGGGAAAGAATTCCACTTTTAAAGCTTCAACAATTAGTTTCCTCAGTTCTCAAACGTTTATTGAGTGTTGTTAAAAGAAAAGGTGATGTAACACAGTGGTGAACATGCCCTTTCCCAACTACTTTGGCACGTGTTGCAGCCATGAAATTCTAAGTTAATTATTATTTGCAAAAAAAATAATGTTTATCAGTTTGAACATCAAATATGTTGTCTTTGTAGTGCATTCAACTGAATATGAGTTGAAAAGGATTTGCAAATCATTGTATTCTGTTTTTATTTACCTCTAACACAATTTCCCAACTCAAATGGAAACGGGTTTTGTACCTTTCAGCATTAAATGGTGCCTTCACAGATGTGTAAGTTACCCATGCCTTGGGCACTAATGCACCCCCATACCATCACAGATGCTGGCTTTTGAACTTTGCGCCTATAACAATCTGGATGGTTATTTTTCTCTTTGGTCCGGAAGACCCGATGTCCACAGTTTCCAAAAACAATTTGAAATGTGGACTCGTCAGACCACATAACACTTTTCCACCTTGCATCAGTCCATCTTACATGAGCTCGGGCCCAGCGAAGCCAGCGGTGTTTCTGGGTGTTGTTGATAAATGGCTCTGGCTTTTGCATAGCAGAGTTTTAACTTGCATTTACAGATGTAGCGACCAACTGAAGTTACTGACTGTGGTTTTCTGAAGTGTTCCTGAGCCCATGTGGTGATATCCTTTACACACTGATGTCGCTTTTTGATCCAGTAGCACCTGAGGGATCGAAGGTCCATAATATCCTCACTTACGTACAATGATTTCTCCAGATTTTCAGAACCTTTTAATGATATTACGGACCTTAAATGGTGAAATCCCTAAATTCCTTGCAATAGCTAGTTGAGAAATGTTTTTAAACTGACGCATTTGTTCACAAAGTGGTGACCCTCGCACCGTCCTTGTTTGTGAATGACTGAGCATTTCATGGAAGCTGATTTATACCCAAGCTTTTATGCTAATAGTTTTTTTTTGTTTTTTTAGAAAAATACGAAGTTGGTCTATCACCTCCTTGATTCGGTCGGTAGTACCGAGAACCGATTTATGTAAAATTTAAATCTACTATATTTTGATACCTTTGCTGCACGGGACATCACTATCGGTTGTGGACTCAGATCGGGCTCAAACACTTGGCAGACAAACAAGCGTATGTGTAGCAAAATGCCTCAAGTAATGTAGGAGTTATCCATGCCAACAAAGCAAGCATGCCTGATAGAAAGCGCTCAAAAGTAAGGCTGGATTTTAAAAAAAAATGTTCTAGCTCGATGCTAATTTACTACATTGGACATGTCATATTAACACTACTGTACAAAAGTAGAGTAAAAAAGTAAGGTAAAAAAATCAATCAATCAATCAATCAATGTTTACTTATATAGCCCTAAATCACTAGTGTCTCAAAGGGCTGCACAAACCACCACCACATCCTCAGTAGAGCCCACATAAGGGCAAGGAAAAACTCACACCCAATGGGACGTCGGTGACAGTGACAATGATGACTATGAGAAACCTTGGAGGGGACCCCCGCCCCCCTCTAGGGAACCAAGAGCAATGGATTTCGAGTGGGTCTAACATGGTATTGTGAAAGTCCAGTCCATAGTGGATCTAACATAACGGTGAGAGTCCCGTCCAAAGTGGATCCAACACAGTAGCGAGAGTCCCGTCCAAAGTGGACCTAGCAGGAAACCATCCCAAGCGAAGGCGGATCAGCAGCGCAGAGATGTACTCAACCGATACACAGGCAAGCGGTCCATCCTGGGTCCCGACTCTGGATGAGCGGTCCGTCCTGGGTACCGACTCTGGATGAGCGGTCCGTCCTGGGTACCGACTCTGGATGAGCGGTCCGTCCTGGGTACCGACTCTGGATGAGCGGCCCATCCCGGGTGCCGACTCTGGATGAGCGGTCCATCCCGGGTGCCGACTCTGGATGAGCGGTCCATCCCGGGTCCAGACTCTGGATGAGCGGTCCATCCCGGGTCCAGACTCTGGATGAGCGGTCCATCCCGGGTCCAGACTCTGGACTAGCGGTCCATCCCGGGTCCAGACTCTGGACTAGCGGTCCATCCCGGGTCCAGACTCTGGACTAGCGGTCCATCCCGGGTCCAGACTCTGGACTAGCGGTCCATCCCGGGTCCTGACTCTGGACGAGCGGTCCATCCCGGGTGCCGACTCTGGACGAGCGGTCCATCCCGGGTGCCGACTCTGGACGAGCGGTCCATCCCGGGTGCCGACTCTGGACGAGCGGTCCATCCTGGGTGCCGACTCTGGACTAGCGGTCCATCCCGGGTCCTGACTCTGGACTAGCGGTCCATCCCGGGTGCCGACTCTGGACGAGCGGTCCATCCTGGGTCCCGACTCTGGACGAGCGGTCCATCCTGGGTGCAGACTCTGGACGAGCGGTCCATCCTGGGTGCCGACTCTGGATGAGCGGTCCATCCTGGGTACCGACTCTGGATGAGCGGTCCATCCTGGGTCCAGACTCTGGATGAGCGGTCCATCCTGGGTCCAGACTCTGGATGAGCGGTCCATCCTGGGTGCCGACTCCATCCTGGGTGCCGACTCTGGACGAGCGGTCCATCCTGGGTGCCGACTCTGGACGAGCGGTCCATCCTGGGTGCCGACTCTGGACGAGCGGTTCATATTGGGTCCTGACTCTGGACGAGCGGTTCATATTGGGTGCCGACTCTGGATGAGCGGTCCATCCTGGGTACCGACTCTGGATGAGCGGTCCATCCCGGGTCCTGACTCTGGATGAGCGGTTCATATTGGGTCCTGACTCTGGACGAGCGGTTCATATTGGGTCCTGACTCTGGACGAGCGGTTCATATTGGGTGCCGACTCTGGATGAGCGGTCCATCCTGGGTACCGACTCTGGATGAGCGGTCCATCCTGGGTACCGACTCTGGATGAGCGGTCCATCCTGGGTCCAGACTCTGGATGAGCGGTCCATCCTGGGTCCAGACTCTGGATGAGCGGTCCATCCTGGGTGCCGACTCCATCCTGGGTGCCGACTCTGGACGAGCGGTCCATCCTGGGTGCCGACTCTGGACGAGCGGTCCATCCTGGGTGCCGACTCTGGATGAGCGGTCCATCCTGGGTGCCGACTCCATCCTGGGTGCCGACTCTGGACGAGCGGTCCATCCTGGGTGCCGACTCTGGATGAGCGGTCCATCCCGGGTGCCGACTCTGGATGAGCGGTCCATCCTGGGTGCCGACTCTGGACGAGCGGTTCATATTGGGTCCTGACTCTGGATGAGCGGTTCATATTGGGTGCTGACTCTGGACGAGCGGTCCATCCTGGGTCCTGACTCTGTAACAAAAGTAGACTAAACCTTTTGTAAAACAAATGAGAAAGATAAGTGTAAAAAGTAGAGTAAAACGTACAGCAATAAAAGAGGGAAAACGTAGAGGCAAAAAAGTTAAAAATGTGAGTAAAAATAGAGTGTAAATGTAGAATAAAAAAAAGGGTTAACAAGTAGGGTAAAAAAGAGAGTAAAAAAGTACAGTAAACATGTAGGGTAAAAAATTCAAGTTAAAAATGTGAGTAAAAATAGAGTGTAAAGGTAGAGTAAAAGAAGGTAAACAAGTAGGGTAAAAAGTAGGGTAAAAAGAGTAAAAAAAATACAGTAAACGTGTAGGGTAAAAGAGTAAAGTTAAAAATGTGAGTACAAATAGAGTGTAAAGGTGGAGTAAAAAAAGGGTAAAAAGCATGGCCGGCTCTACGCAGGGGCAAGAGGGGGCAGAGCCCCCTTAAATAAATGTCTTGCCCCCTCAAATCAAAATTTGAGAAAGCAAATTTTAAAAAACTCACAAAATTTCCACATTACAAGTTGACAAAATTATCTGCACTAGCGGAAAAATCCGCCGAAAAAGGGACACACACGATATAGTAGTGTCGGCTTCCCTCTCATCCCTCCCTCCGCTGTGGGTGTATTCACCATTCCACATTCCACAGGCTGCGCAGCACACACACCCGCACACACCCCTCAGTCCTCAGTAAACATCCAATCACTGTTGCAGTATGAAAGGAAAAGTTGTCTACATTCATCATATAATTGTTAGGATGGGTGTATCTGTGAAGTCTTATCTGTCATAAACACGTTTATCGTCGCGGACTTTCGGTGCTACAGAGTTTTTAGTTTTTGTTTTTTTTTACAACTTGACGAGAGCAGTGACAGCGGAGGCTCTGAGCAGCAGTGGTTTGGAAGGCAGAGAGCCTCCACTGTCCCTGTAACAAGCTACAAGTCATTTTTGATGCTGTTAATGAGGGTAAAAATGAAACATAAGGTATATATCCTGCTTAGCAGTCCTCCTCTGCTGTCCTCTGTTCAGAGCGGAGCGGAGTCCCTAGCAACGGCCCGTTTTACTTAGCAACGGTCTGGCAATCGACTGCTGGAATTCTTTTTCTGTTGTTTTTCTTGTAATTCTACATAGTCGATCTTTAATGTTTTAATCTACATTTTGTAATAAACAAATTCTAAGTTTCATTTGATGCGACCAAGACACCTAAGAACAAAAACACAGCCGTTTTCATCAATTTACAAGCAAGTGGGCAACACACATACATTGGAGTGAATGAATGTTGTGCCCAGATGAGTGCCCACGTCCACTGCATGTGACAAACTGAAGACAAGTGACCTGGGTCTGACAGACCCCTAGTAAAGCCCCGCCCCAGGCTGTAGTCCTGTACTGTTGTTGTTTTTCTTCATGTAATCACAGCGGGTTTTTTCTGTTATTGTTCAAGCTTACTTATTTTCTGCTCCAGCTTCCAGCAGCTCACAAAGAGAAAGTTAATGCTCTGTAATGCATCCATTTTTCAGAGCTTTTAAAAAGTCTAGTCCTGCTCCTGCATGTAGTTGTAGCAATGATGCTACTGCTAGTACATCAGGGACAGCAGCTAGCAATACTGCACCTTTAGCACCAGCAAGCACTGTTTCTCCTGCACCAGCTCCCTCCGTCCCCCCAACAAGCTCTCCCCCAAAGCAGCCTGCTCAGCTACCCAGTGACTTAAATGGCAACGCACCATCTCAGCCAATACTGGGTGGCTCCCCAAAGCGTGCATTTGGTACAACATTAAGATCCTTCAATCCTGCCTGGTACCGCACACAACCATGGCTAGAGTATTCTGTGGTGTGAGACGCCTGCTTCTGTTTCCCCTGTCGGAAATATGGCAGCGCTGTTAATGTTTCCCCCCCTGAGGGATTGCCACCTTATTGTGGTCAGGGGGTTTGCGTGCCTCAGTGACCGTAAGAGCTATACCAGCAGGAGCTTAGTCTTCAGGTGGGACACCCAAGTTGGACAGGTCTGAAGGTAGAGGCCTGACAAAGTGCAATCCACTACTCCAGGTTGGGGTTGGACACATAGCTAAAGACCCATTTCAATGAAGAAAGCATCGTTACTATAAGCACAGAAAAAAAAGTGCCGGAGCATGATGTGTACACATGATGCCCCCTTCACATTTCTGACTGCCCCCTCATATAAGCATGCCTAGAACCGCCCCTGGTAAAAAGTAGGGTAAAAAAGAGAGTAAAAAAAGTACAGTAAACATGTAGGCTAAAAAAGTAAAGTTAAAAATATGAGTATAAAATAGAGCGTAAAGGTAGAGTAAAAAAAGGGTAAACAAGTACGGTAAAAAGTAGGGTAAAAAGAGTAAAAAAATACAGTAAACATGTAGGGTAAAAATGCAAAGTTAAAAATGTGAGTAAAAAATAGAGCGTAAAGGTAGAGTAAAAAAAGGGTAAACAAGAGGGTAAAAAAGAGAGTACAAAAGCACAGTAAACATGTAGGGTAAAAAAGTAAAGTTAAAAATATGAGTAAAAAATTGAGTGTAAAGGTAGAGTAAAAAAAGGGTAAACAAGTTGGGTAAAAAGTAGGGTAAAATAGAAAGAACAAAAGCACAGTAAACATGTAGGGTAAAAAAGTCAAGTTAAAAATATGAGTAAAAAATTGAGTGTAAAGGCAGAGTAAAAATAGGGTAAAAAAGTAGGGTAAAATAGAGGAAAAAAGTAGAGTAAAAAAAGAAAGGTAAAAAGAGAGGAAAAAAGTAGAGTAAAAGAAGTGGGGTAAAAATAGAGTGAAAAGGTACTGTATAGTAAAAAAGAGGTTAAAAAGAGAGTAAAAAGGTAGAGAAAGGTAGAGTAAAAAAGTAGGGTAAAAATAGAGTGAAAAGGTGCTGTATAGTAAAAAAGAGGGTAAAAAAGTAGGGTAAAAAAGAGAGTAAAAAGGTAGAGTAAAAACGTAGGGTAAAAAAGAGAGAGTATATGGTAGAGTAAAAAAATAGGGTAAAAAATAGAGTGAAAAGGTGCTGTATAGTAAAAAAGAGGGTAAAGTAGTAGGGTAAAAAAGGGAGTAAAAAGGTAGAGAAAGGTAGAGTAAAAAAGTAGGGTAAGAAAAATAGTGAAAAAGTGCTGTATAGTAAAAAAAGAGGGTAAAAAAGTAGGGTAAAAAAGAGAGTAAAAAAAGTAAGGTAAAAAAGAGTAAAAAGGTAGAGTAAAAAAGTAGGGTAAAAAGGTAGAGTAAAAAAGTAGGGTAAAAAGGTAGAGTAAAAAAGTAGGGTAAAAAGGTAGAGTAAAAAAGTAGGGTAAAAAAGTAGAGTAAAAAAGTAGGGTAAAAAGGTAGAGTAAAAAAGTAGGGTAAAAAGGTAGAGTAAAAAAGTAGGGTAAAAAAGAGAGTAAAAAAAGTAAGGTAAAAAAGAGTAAAAAGGTAGAGTAAAAAAGTAGGGTAAAAAGGTAGAGTAAAAAAGTAGGGTAAAAAAGTAGGGTAAAAAGGTAGAGTAAAAAAGTAGGGTAGAAAAGTAGGGTAAAAAAGTAGGGTAAAAAGGTAGGGTAAAAAAGTAGGGTAAAAAGGTAGAGTAAAAAAGTAGGGTAAAAAGGTACAGTAAAAAAGTAGGGTAAAAAAGTAGGGTAAAAAGGTAGAGTAAAAAAGTAGGGTAAAAAGGTACAGTAAAAAAGTAGGGTAAAAAAGTAGGGTAAAAAGGTAGAGTAAAAAAGTAGGGTAAAAAGAGTGAGAGCAGAGCAGCCAATCCTGAGTCCGGACATGCTGACAGCGCCTAGCAGAGCCACGCCGCTGCCTTCAGTGCCAGATGGATGGCGGCGAGGGTCCCCGAACAATATAGGATGCACTCAGCCGTATAATAAGTGATAAAAGCTCGTGTATTCGCCCTCCAGACTTTTGCCCCCCGCGAGTGAAGATCGGCCAGGGGCTCGTTTCTCTTTTCCCACCAGCGCTCCGTTTTCTTTTCTATAAACCCTAAAAACCTGCTGCAATCTCAGCAGCGACTTGGGCGTGAATGATGATGATGTAACTTGTCATTCTGGAATATGCTTTTCTTTCACCATCTACGGTCCCTAATATTAACAAAAAGTTTCCGAGAATATGGAGAAATCACTGCATCGATCCCTCAGCCAGCACTGCATCAAAACACGACATCGGTGTGTTAAGGATATCACCACATGGCCTCAGGAACACTTCAGAAAACCGCTGTCAGTAACTACAGTTTGTCACTACATCTGTAATTGCAAGTTAAAACTCTACTATGCAAAGCCACAAACATTTATCAACAACACCCGGCGCTAAAATTCTAAGTTAATGATTATTTGCCCAAAAAAATCTTGTCTTATCAGTCCATTCAAATTAATATAAGTTGAAAATTATTTGCAAATCATTGTATTGTGTTTTTATTTTTGAAATACACAACGTTCCTACTTCACTGGTTTCGGGTTTTGTACAAAAGAACCTTCTAGATCGGAGCCGACTGGATTAGAATGCAGACGAAATCCCCGCTGTGACTTTAGCGCTAATAAACGCTGCTACTTTACGGCGTAATTACCTTCTAAAAAAAAAGGACTCGTACAATCAGCCGCCCTTTGGGAGGGTCCCATTATTGGCGGGATGAAAGGCTAGGGGCCGGCCTCAAAGCGTCCGACAAGGACACGTTGACGCAAGCGTTCTCTTTGCGAGACAATTCCCAAAAGTTGAGCCTTTTGGTCTTGCCCAATTAAAGAGAGTGAAGCGAGCAGAAGAAAAACCTCGGCGACGGACAAAAACGTGACACAACTATTCATTAAACTAGGGAAGGAATTACAAGTTTGTCACAATTAAAGAAAATGCACAATCTAGCAGCTTCTGAACAGAAAGTTACCATATTTTTCGAACTACAAAGCGCACTAAATTTTATAAGAAAAAATATTTTTCCATATATAAGTTGCAGATATATTATGGAATTAGTTATTTACAAACAAATTTTTTTTTTTATTTTCTTACATACCTTAATTGTTTCCAAATGACGTTAATAACATGGCAGTAAAACGGCTGATCAAACAAAACAGCACCCACTAGCTGTAGAAAGCTAGTTCTCCAATTAGCTAAACAGACTCAAAAACTTTACTGAGGTTTTTTTAAAAGTGAAACAATACAAAAAGAATGCCATTGTAAGTTAATAATACTAAATGAGTCACTCGAAAACATGTTAGCAAATTAGCTAATGCTAACGATTATGATAGCACATACAAATATGCATGAGAACAGTATGTAGGTATGTATGTGAGAATTGTTTTGGTTGTATGGTAAAACTTAGAAACGTTGCTTTAAGTGATGAATGAAGAATCCATACTGGTAGAAAGGCAATTACACTTCCGGTTCAAAAGTCTAAACAGAAGAGCACTGCGGCACATTGTCCAAAAGATAGCGCCATAGCACAATCAATAACAACTGCATGTTGTTGTTTTATTAACTATTTGCATTATGCCCGTCAGCCAAGAAAAATCTGTGAATTAGCCTAACCCGGGGGTTCAAAGCGTGGGAAAAAAAACTAGGGTCTTATAATCCGTAATTTACATTAACAGCGGTGTGAATTATTATTATAAAAAACATTTCTTCAATAGATTTTTGAAAACTATGAATCAATTTAGACCCCTAGAAGTTATTAATATTAACTTTAGTGCCGCCTGTTGTCTGAGGCAGGTATTACACCACTGGACACAACATTAAGTGGGTCTTCCATTCTATAGCCTGTACACTTATATTTATTATTCATATTTTGGCTCTCAAATGCCTGTGCCCAAAAGAATCCGTACTGGTAGAAACGCTATGGATGACTTACAACATGAAATGAAAATACACTTCCGGTTCAAAGGTCAAAACAGAAGAGCCCTGCAGCACCTTGTCCAAAAGATAGCGCCATAGCACAATAGATAACACAGCTATTCAGTCTATTTGCGTGTTTTTTTTTTGTTTTTTTATTATTTGCCTTATGGCCGTCAGCAAAGAAAAATCTGTGAATTAGCCTAACCGGGGGGTTAAAAGCGTAGGTAAAAAAAAAAAAACTAGCAGCTTATAGTCTGGAATTTACGGTAGCAGCGGTGTTATTCTCTATTATTATTATTTTTTTTTATATATAATTTGAAAATCATGAATCGATTTAGACCCCTAGAAGTTATTAATATAAACTTTAGTGCCCCCTGTTGCCTGAGGCAGGTATTCCACCACTGAACTCAACATTAAGTGTGTCTTCCCTTCATTAGCCTTTATACTCATATTTATTATTTAAATCTTGGCTCTCATTTGCCTGCGCCAGACAGAATCCATACTGGTAAAAACGCTATGGAAGACTTAGAAGACAGAAAGATCGCAATTACACTTCCGGTTTAAAGGTCTAAACAGAAGAGCCCTGCAGCACCTTGTCCAAAAGATAGCGCCATAGCACAATCAATAACACAGCTATTTAGTGTATTTGCTTGTTTTTGTTGGGGTTTTTTTTAACTATTTGCATTATAGCTATCAGCGAAGAAAAATCTGTGAATTACCCTAACCGTGGGGTTCAAAGCGTAGGTAAAAAAAACTAGCGGGTTATAGTCTGGAATTTACGGTGTGAATCTTTATTATTAAATTTTTTTCATCAATCGATTTTTTAGAATTATAAATCGATTTAGACACCTAGAAGTTATTAATATAGACTTCAGTGCCCCCTGTTGCTTGAGGCAGGTATTGCACCATTGGACACAAATTTAAGTGCCTCTTCCATTCTATAGCCTGTATAATTAGATTTATTATTCATATTTTGGCTCTCAAACTCCTGCGCCAGAAAGAATCCATACTGGTGGTAACGCTATGGATGACTTTCAACACGGAACAAAATTACACTTCCGGTTTAAAGGTCTAAACAGAAGAGCCCTTGTCCAAAAGATAGCGCCATAGCACGATCAATAACACAGCTATTCAGTGCATTTGCTTGTTTTGTTTTTTAACTATTTGTATTTTGGACGTCAGCGAAGAAAAATCTGTGAATTAGCCTAACCGGGGGATTCAAAGCGTAGGTAAAAAAAAAAAAAACTAGCGATTTATAATCCAGAATTTACAGTAGCAGTGGTGTGAATCTTTACTATTAAATTGTTTTCATCAATCGATTTTTTTGAAAATGATGTATCGATTTAGACCCTGAGTAGTTAATAATATAAACTTTAACGCCCCCTGTTGCCTGAGGCAGGTATTACACCACTGAACCCAACATTAAATGTGTCTTCCATTCTAAAGCCATTATACTCATATTTTTTATTCACATTTTGGCTCTCATTTGCCTACGCCAGACAACGTACTTCATCTTGCCAGAGCGTATGTTCAGAAAAATGTGTCCGTCGTTTGTCGATACTTAAAAAGAAAATGTGTTTCAAGTGTTTGTTTTCTCCATTTGTCATTCCTCCGCCACGGCGAGCTGCACAGCTGCAAGCCAGCGCCGCTTAATGCCGAGCAAGCAGGCAGCAGCCGCATGTAAACACGGCACCCGCTCGCCGCTGCTATTTCTGTAGGATCAGCGCGCAAATCGATCAAAGATGGAAAGCGGGTCAATGCCAGGGAATCAGAGAAGCCAAAAATAGCCAACAATATCGAGCTCGGTTATTGGGAAATATGCATAAATGGAATTGAAATGCAGAGACTCTCGCTCAGTTTAAAATTATAAATGGGTTGTACTTGTATAGCGCTTTTCTACCTTCAAGGTACTCAAAGCGCTTTGACACTACTTCCACATTCACACACACATTCACACACTGATGGAGGGAGCTGCCATGCAAGGCGCCAACCAGCACCCATCAGGAGCAAGGGCGAAGTGTCTTGCTCAGGACACAACGGACGTGACGAGGTTGGTACTAGGTGGGGATTGAACCAGGGACCCTCGGGTTGCGCACGGCCACTCTCCCACTGCGCCACGCCGTCCCCTACAACAAAGATGTGCATTTTTTCCATGAAAGCATACTCATATCCCTGCATAATTTGAGTCGCAGCCAATATAGGGGACTTGACCCATTGGGGTGTGTTCAAATACATGCTAAAATGTTCGTAATATATATATATATCCAGTTGTATAGTCAATAATGCCGTTTCATATTCAGGCCACTTGAAATGTAATTTGTTAGAACTTTTTAGAAAAAAATACAATACCAAATAATTTGGGGATATTATTTACATATGGTATTTGTATGTCAATCCCAATTATAAACAGTCAAACATTGGGTTATGGTTATTTCATGTGTTTTAAAAACCTGGTTTAAACTAAGCCATGCAAGCCCCAGCACATACAGTAGGTGGCATGAAAACAACAGCACAGGTAATACATACATACATACATACATACATATATATACACAAACATATGTATATATATACACAAATACATATGTATACATACACATACATATATACATATATACATATATACATATATAAATACATATATATACACACACACATACATACATAAATATACACATACATATATATATATACACAGAGGGTTTCCCCACACATTCATTTATTTGTGGCGGCTCGCCACGAAAGAATTACGGCCGCCACAAATAAAAACAAAAATAAAACAATTTCATCCATCCATCCATCCATCCATTTTCTACCGCTTATTCCCTTTTGGGGTCGCAGGGAGCGCTGGCGCCTAGCTCAGCTACAATCGGGCGGACGGCGGCGTACACCCTGGACAAGTCGTTTTAAAAAAAATTATAAATTCCGGCTTTTTGACTCGCTCGACCGCTCATAAAAACAATGGGACTCTGTCTGTGAATGGAGCTTGTAGAAACAGATTATGTAAATCTTATAAAAATATGTACATAAAGTGTTTTAATTATAATCCAACTCCGCGTTCTTTTTGGTCATCGGCGCTGCCGCTGCCTCCAAACACCTGACCCCCCCCGCCGCCCCCCAACCACACCACCACAAATAGATGCCTGATCTGTGGGAAACACTGATACACACATTTTATATATATATATATATATATATATATATATATATATATATATATATATATATATATATATATATATATATATATATATATATATATATATATATATATATATATATATATATATATAGTGTGTGAATGTGAGTGTGAATGTTGTCTGTCTATCTGTGTTGGCGACTTGTCCAGGGTGTACACTGCCTTCCGTCCGAATGCAGCTGACATAGGCTCTAGCACGCCCCGTTTACCCAAAAGGGACAAGCGGTGGGAAATGGAGATAGATATATATATATATATATATATATATATATATATATGTATATATATATATAGTGTGTGTGTATATATATATATACATATATATATATACACACTATATATATATATATATATATATATATATATATATATATATATATATATATACACACACACTATATATATATATACATATATACACACATATATACACACACACACACACACACACACACACACGCACACACACACACATAAATACATACATACATACATACATATATATATATATATATATATATATATATATATATATATATATATATATATATATATATATATATATATATCTATATAGATATATAGATATATAGATATATATATATATACATATATAGATGGAGAGTATATATACATATAAATTTGCATAATGTTTTGACACCTTGTCACTCAAATAGTAAAATAGGATGTTTTCTTCCGTTTAGAATGAAAGTCCAGATGAGCAAAGTCTTGTAGAAATGGCTTTATGGCAGCGACCAAAGGTGATTAGAAGCAGCGTGATCAGGATTGGACCGTCCTGGCTGATGATGCGTCACCTTGAATCAAGTCTCATGATTGTGTCTTATTGGCGCAGTCGAGCAATCAGGCGCTCTCAGAAATCAAGGTGGCATTTTGGCTGCCCTTGACCTGGAAAACATTTTCTCCCCTCTTCCTTGCCGCCACAAGCAGCAGAAAACATCTTTCCAATATTTCCAATTCTTCACGCTCAGGATGTTTGGGAGGACAGCGAGGTTAAGGTCGGACTCGCCGAGAGAAGGACGACAAACACAATTAATGGGAATACAGCTCCAGTTCTCGGCCGGGAACGATGAACCCCAGTGACACGCCACGCCGTGCCTTGGCCTCGCTCGCTATATGATATGCGGCGCACGCCCGCTCCGCGTCGGCTATAAATATCACTTATCAAGCTAACTGCTTTCTCTCCTGAGAGCCAGCGAGCTGCAGACGGAGCGAATGAAGCGCACGAAAACACTGGTGCGGCTTTATGGCTCGCCAGAATAAACTGCATCCGTCAGACACCAACTGGAGGTATGGCTGTCAGCCGTCCTTACAAAAACGGAATCGTACGTGTTCCGTATTGAGCTGTCAAGTGTCACACTTTGTGAAGTATTTTCAGGATTAAAGATAGTCTACAAAACATGGAAAACACCAACTTCTGAAAAACAACCCCACACCATCATTCCTCCTCCAATGTAGTCCGAATTGTAGCGTTCTCCTGGCAACCTCCGAACCCAGACTCGTCCATCAGATTGCCAGATGGAAAAGCGTGACTCATCAGGCCAGAGAACACGTCTCCACTGCTCCAGAGTCTAGTGGCGACATGGTTTACACCACTGCATCTGACCCGTCACATTGGACTTGGTGATGTATGGCTTAGATGCAGGTGCCGGGCCATAAACTGCATCCGTCAGACACCAACTGGAAGTATGGCTGCCAGCCGTCCCTAGAAAAACGGAATCGTACGTATTCCATATTGAGCTGTCAAGGGACACACTTTGTGAAGTATTTTCAGGATTAGAGATAGTTTACAAAACATGGAAAACACCAACTTCTGAAAAACAACCCCACACCATCATTCCTCCTCCAATGCAGTCCGAAATGTAGCGTTCTCCTGGCAACCTCCGAACCCAGACTCTTCCATCAGATTGCCAGATGGAAAAGCGTGACTCATCAGTCCAGAGAACACGTCTCCACTGCTCCAGAGTCCAGTGGTGTCATGGTTTACACCACTGCATCCGACTGCTTTGCATTGGACTTGGTCATGTATGGCTTAGATGCAGCTGATCGGCCATAAACTGCATCCGTCAGACACCAACTGGAAGGATGGCTGTCAACCGTCCCTTACAAAAACGAATCGTACGTGTTCCATATTTAGCTGTCAAGGGACACACTTTGTGAAGTATTTCCGGATTAAAGATAGTCTACAAAACATGGAAAACACAAACTTCTGAAAAACAACCCCACACCATCATTCCTCCTCCAATGCAGTCCGAAATGCAGCCTTCTCCTGGCAACCTCCAAACCCAGACTGGTCCATCAGATTGCCAGATGGAAAAGCGTGACTCATCAGGCCAGAGAACACGTCTCCACTGCTCTAGAGTCCAGTGGTGTCATGGTTTACACCACTGCATCTGACCCTTCGCATTGAACTTGGTGATGTATGGCTTAGATGCAGCTGATCGGCCATAAACTGCATCCGTCAGACACCAACTGGAGGTATGGCTGCCAGCCGTCCCTAGAAAAACGGAATCGTACGTGTTCCGTATTGAGCTGTCAAGGGACACACTTTGTGAAGTATTTTCCGGATTAAAGATAGTCTACAAAACGTGGAAAACACAAACTTCTGAAAAACAACCCCACACCATCATTCCTCCTCCAATGCAGTCCGAAATGCAGCCTTCTCCTGGCAACCTCCAAACCCAGACTGGTCCATCAGATTGCCAGATGGAAAAGCGTGACTCATCAGGCCAGAGAACACGTCTCCACTGCTCCAGAGTCTAGTGGCGACATGGTTTACACCACTGCATCTGACCCGTCACATTGGACTTGGTGATGTATGGCTTAGATGCAGGTGCCGGGCCATAAACTGCATCCGTCAGACACCAACTGGAAGTATGGCTGCCAGCCGTCCCTAGAAAAACGGAATCTTACGTGTTCCGTATTGAGCTGTCAAGGGACACACTTTGTGAAGTATTTTCAGGATTAGAGATAGTTTACAAAACATGGAAAACACCAACTTCTGAAAAACAACCCCACACCATCATTCCTCCTCCAATGCAGTCCGAAATGTAGCCTTCTCCTGGCAACCTCCGAACCCAGACTCTTCCATCAGATTGCCAGATGGAAAAGCGTGACTCATCAGTCCAGAGAACACGTCTCCACTGCTCCAGAGTCCAGTGGTGTCATGGTTTACACCACTGCATCTGACCGCTTTGAATTGGACTTGGTGATGTATGGCTTAGATGCAGCTGATCGGCCATAAACTGCATCCGTCAGACACCAACTAGAAGTATGGCTGCCAGCCGTCCCTAGAAAAACGGAATCGTACGTATTCCATATTGAGCTGTCAAGGGACACACTTTGTGAAGTATTTTCAGGATTAGAGATAGTTTACAAAACATGGAAAACACCAACTTCTGAAAAACAACCCCACACCATCATTCCTCCTCCAATGCAGTCCGAAATGTAGCGTTCTCCTGGCAACCTCCGAACCCAGACTCTTCCATCAGATTGCCAGATGGAAAAGCGTGACTCATCAGTCCAGAGAACACGTCTCCACTGCTCCAGAGTCCAGTGGTGTCATGGTTTACACCACTGCATCCGACTGCTTTGCATTGGACTTGGTCATGTATGGCTTAGATGCAGCTGATCGGCCATAAACTGCATCCGTCAGACACCAACTGGAAGGATGGCTGTCAACCGTCCCTTACAAAAACGAATCGTACGTGTTCCATATTTAGCTGTCAAGGGACACACTTTGTGAAGTATTTCCGGATTAAAGATAGTCTACAAAACATGGAAAACACAAACTTCTGAAAAACAACCCCACACCATCATTCCTCCTCCAATGCAGTCCGAAATGCAGCCTTCTCCTGGCAACCTCCAAACCCAGACTGGTCCATCAGATTGCCAGATGGAAAAGCGTGACTCATCAGGCCAGAGAACACGTCTCCACTGCTCTAGAGTCCAGTGGTGTCATGGTTTACACCACTGCATCTGACCCTTCGCATTGAACTTGGTGATGTATGGCTTAGATGCAGCTGATCGGCCATAAACTGCATCCGTCAGACACCAACTGGAGGTATGGCTGCCAGCCGTCCCTAGAAAAACGGAATCGTACGTGTTCCGTATTGAGCTGTCAAGGGACACACTTTGTGAAGTATTTTCCGGATTAAAGATAGTCTACAAAATATGAATGGATTCCATGGAAAACACCAACTTCTGAAAAACAACCCCATACCATCATTCCGCCCCCAATGCAGTCCGAATTCTAGCGTTCTCCTGGCAACCTCCGAACCCAGACTGGTCCATCAGATTTCCAGAGGGAAAAGTGTGACTCATCAGGCCAGAGAACACGTCTCCACTGCTCTATAGAGTCCAGTGGCGATGTGGTTTACACCACTGCATCTCACCCTTCGCATTGAACTTGGTGATGTATGGCTAAGATCCGGCAGATCGGCCATAAACTGCATCCGTCAGACACCAACTGAAAGTATGGCTGCCAGCCGTCCCTAGAAAAACGGAATCGTACGTGTTCCGTATTGAGCTGTCAAGGGACACACTTTGTGAAGTATTTTCCGGATTAAAGATAGTCTACAAAACATGGAAAACACAAACTTCTGAAAAACAACCCCACACCATCATTCCTCCTCCAATGCAGTCCGAAATGTAGCCTTCTCCTGGCAACCTCCGAACCCAGACTCTTCCATCAGATTGCCAGATGGAAAAGCGTGACTCATCAGTCCAGAGAACACGTCTCCACTGCTCCAGAGTCCAGTGGAGACATGGTTTACACCACTGCATCTGACCCTTCGCATTGGACTTGGTGATGTATGGCTTAGATGCAGCTGATCGGCCATAAACTGCATCCGTCAGACACCAACTGGAGGTATGGCTGCCAGCCGTCCCTAGAAAAACGGAATCGTACGTGTTCCGTATTGAGCTGTCAAGGGACACACTTTGTGAAGTATTTTCCGGATTAAAGATAGTCTACAAAATATGAATGGATTCCATGGAAAACACCAACTTCTGAAAAACAACCCCATACCATCATTCCGCCCCCAACGCAGTCCGAATTCTAGCGTTCTCCTGGCAACCTCCGAACCCAGACTCTTCCATCAGATTGCCAGATGGAAAAGCGTGACTCATCAGTCCAGAGAACACGTCTCCACTGCTCCAGAGTCCAGTGGCGACATGGTTTACACCACTGCATCTGACCCTTCGCATTGGACTTGGTGATGTATGGCTTAGATGCAGGTGCCGGGCCATAAACTGCATCCGTCAGACACCAACTGGAAGTATGGCTGCCAGCCGTCCCTAGAAAAACGGAATCGTACGTATTCCGTATTGAGCTGTCAAGGGACACACTTTGTGAAGTATTTTCCGGATTAAAGATAGTCTACAAAACATGGAAAACACAAACTTCTGAAAAACAACCCCACACCATCATTCCTCCTCCAATGCAGTCCGAAATGTAGCCTTCTCCTGGCAACCTCCGAACCCAGACTCTTCCATCAGATTGCCAGATGGAAAAGCGTGACTCATCAGTCCAGAGAACACGTCTCCACTGCTCCAGAGTCCAGTGGCGACATGGTTTACACCACTGCATCTGACCCTTCGCATTGGACTTGGTGATGTATGGCTTAGATGCAGCTGATCAGCCATAAACTGCATCCGTCAGACACCAACTGGAGGTATGGCTGCCAGCCGTCCCTAGAAAAACGGAATCGTACGTGTTCCATATTGAGCTGTCAAGGGACACACTTTGTGAAGTAATTTCCGGATTAAAGATAGTCTACAAAATATGAATGGATTCCATGGAAAACACCAACTTCTGAAAAACAACCCCACAACATCATTCCGCCCCCAATGCAGTCCGAATTCTAGCGTTCTCCTGGCAACCTCCGAACCCAGACTGGTCCATCAGATTGCCAGAGGGAAAAGCGTGACTCATCAGGCCAGAGAACACGTCTCCACTGCTCCAGAGTCCAGTGGTGTCATGGTTTACACCACTGCATCCGACCGCTTTGCATTGGACTTGGTGATGTATGGCTTAGATGCAGGTGCCGGGCCATAAACTGCATCCGTCAGACACCAACTGGAAGTATGGCTGCCAGCCATCCCTAGAAAAACGGAATCGTACGTGTTCCGTATTGAGCTGTCAAGGGACACACTTTGTGAAGTATTTTCAGGATTAGAGATAGTTTACAAAACATGGAAAACACCAACTTCTGAAAAACAACCCCACAACATCATTCCTCCTCCAATGCAGTCCGAAATGTAGCCTTCTCCTGGCAACCTCCGAACCCAGACTCTTCCATCAGATTGCCAGATGGAAAAGCGTGACTCATCAGTCCAGAGAACACGTCTCCACTGCTCCAGAGTCCAGTGGCGACATGGTTTACACCACTGCATCCGACCCTTCGCATTGAACTTGGTGATGTATGGCTAAGATCCAGCTAATCTGCCATAAACTGCATCCGTCAGACACCAACTGGAAGTATGGCTGCCAGCCGTCCCTAGAAAAACGGAATCGTACGTGTTCCGTATTGAGCTGTCAAGGGACACACTTTGTGAAGTATTTTCAGGATTAAAGATAGTCTACAAAACGTGGAAAACACCAACTTCTGAAAAACTCATCAGTCCAGAGAACGCCTCTCTAATGCTCTAGAGTCCAGTGGTGTCGTGGTTTACACCACTGCATCTGACCGCTTTGAATTGGACTTGGTGATGTATGGCTTAGATGCAGCTGCTTGGCCATAAACTGCATCCGTCAGACACCAACTGGAAGTATGGCTGCCGTCCCTAGAAAAACGGAATCGTACGTGTTCCATATTGAGCTGTCAAGGGACACACTTTGTCAAGTATTTTCACAACTGCGAGGATTATAGATAAGTTATGAAATATGAATCGATTCCATGGAAAACAATTATTTAGCCTGCGGGGCCATGTCCTTAAACGAATAATTATGAAGCCTAAGCCCCGTTTCAGTCACACTAAACCATCGTTTAAGGTCCCCTCCTTGGATAACTTTTAACACGAGTAAGTGCGCCGTGTTTTTCTTGAATCTCCGGCTCTTCGCTTTGTATGGACTCATTGATTGTTTACAAACTCAGTTCGGAATTGATGTCTGTCATGATCTGTGGTGCGGATCATGTTTTGTTACGTTCTGTTAGTTTTAGACTATTAGTTCCTGTTTTTGTGCACCCTTGTTTGTTTCAGTTACCATGGCTACTTATGATTTTCACCTGCCTCTGGTGTTCGGGACGCGCACCTGTATCCAATCAAGAGACGTTATTTAAGCAGGCCTGTGCCAGTCAGTCGGCCTGGCGTCATTATTTGTTTCATGCCACAGTTTCGTGTTTGTTCTATGCCATAGTTAATGTTATTTGTTTCATGCCACAGTTTAGTTTTCATGTCTATAGTTTTACGTTTCCTGCCCCAAGTTTTTGCCTTAGCTTCCGCGTGCGAAAGGCACGCTTGCCTTCGGGTTGTTTTCTGTTTTGTACCTCGTTGAGTGTTTCTTAAAATCAAATCATGTTCCTACTCGGAGTCGTCCGTTTGGATTCATGGGAGAACGACCCCGCAGTACATGTGCTTTGTGGACTTGGAGAAGGCATTCGACCGTGTACCCCGGGAAGTCCTGTGGGGGGTGCTCAGAGAGTATGGGGTAACAGACTGTCTGATTGTGGCGGTCCGCTCCCTGTATGATCAGTGCCAGAGCTTGGTCCGCATTGCCGGCAGTAAATCGAACACATTTCCAGTGAGGGTTGGACTCCGCCAAGGCTGTCCTTTGTCACCGATTCTGTTCATAACTTTTATGGACAGAATTTCTAGGCACAGTCAAGGCGTTGAGGGGTTCCGGTTTGGTGACCGCAGGATTATGTCTCTACTTTTTGCAGATGATGTGGTCCTGATGGCCTCATCTGGCCGGGATCTTCAGCTCTCACTGGATCGGTTCGCAGCAGAGTGTGAAGCGACCGGAATGAGAATCAGCACCTCCAAGTCTGAGTCCATGGTTCTGTTTCGGAAAAGGGTGGAATGCCATCTCAGGGTTGGGGAGGAGACCCTGCCCCAAGTGGAGGAGTTCAAGTACCTAGGAGTCTTGTTCACGAGTGGGGGAAGAGTGGATCGTGAGATCGACAGGCGGATCGGTGCGGCGTCTTCAGTAATGCGGACGTTGTACCGATCTGTTGTGGTGAAGAAGGAGCTGAGCCGGAAGGCAAAGCTCTCAATTTACCGGTCGATCTACGTTCCCATCCTCACCTATGGTCATGAGCTTTGGGTTATGACCGAAAGGATAAGATCACGGGTACAAGCGGCCCAAATGAGTTTCTAAGCTCTCCCTTAGAGATAGGGTGAGAAGCTCTGCCATCCGGGAGGAACTCAAAGTAAAGCCGCTGCTCCTCCACATCGAGAGGAGCCAGATGAGGTGGTTCGGGCATCTGGTCAGGATGCCACCCGAACGCCTCCCTAGGGAGGTGTTTAGGGCACGTCCAACCGGTAGGAGGCCACGGGGAAGACCCAGGACACGTTGGGAAGACTATGTCTCCCGGCTGGCCTGGGAACGCCTTGGGATCCCCCGGGATGAGCTGGGTTTCCCTGCTTAGGCTGTTGCCCCCGCGACCCGACCTCGGATAAGCGGAAGAAGATGGATGGATACATGGATGGTTCATATTTAACATATAGATTTATACTTGGGATTTCGGTTTCGATTCAACATACAGATTAATATTTAAGGTTTAGGTTTAGATTTGACATTTAGATGTAATATTTAGAGTCAACATCTAATTTAAACAAATTTAAGCGAATTCGGAGAAAAGTCAGTTAAATGGGAGAAATGTATCTGCTAGAAAAGTGCAAGTGCACCCCAACGAAAACAAGTCTTGTTCAGTGACGTGAAAACAGAGTCATGAATGAAGCTAATTAATGCGTTCTTGTAATGAAGATGAAACTGTCTTCATGTCTGCGGCGGGAACACAAAAGGCTTTGAGTTGGGAGGTGTCAATAACCGCGGCTTTCTTTGCATTGTTGTGGTGGTGTTTAAATCAGCGCCGAGCACCGGGCAAACACCCGCCATCTTCATGTTGTCTGTACGCGCTGCCGTGGATCGATAGGAGTGCTTCAGAAGAAAAAGGCATTCCTTTTCCGGTCCGGTGCGGCGCCGTCCCATTAATTGCGGCCACGCATCAGTGCGGCGTCCGTGGCCGCCGTCCTGCTGAGACCAAAGTCTGAGTGTGCAGACACCTCCGCGCGCCTCAGCAGGCCCTGGCAGTGCTACACTGGGCCCCGAAGGTAAGCGTGGCTCCTCTCCAGGCCGGCCAGCATGCAGTGTGTGTGAGGCGGCGGCGGTGGGGGGGAGGGGACTGAAATCCGTCTGCAAAGCAGCTTCTTAATCAGTCACAAATCTCGTGTTTGGAAATTCGCACGCTGTTCTGTGACGGCACGCACCTTTGATGCCACATCTCCGCCACCGCACACCTTGCGCCGTAAAAAACCCCAGGCGACGAGAGAAACCTCACGTTTGTACAACGCTATGGATGCCGGAGCAGTTTTTACACATGTTTTTCTCCCAAAGATAACCACAATGTACACTATATTGCCAAAAGTATTTGGCCACCTGCCTTGACTCACATATGAAGTTGAAGTGCCATGACGTCGGTCAACCTTTTGCAGCTATTACAGCTTCAACTCGTCTGGGAAGGCTGTCCACAAGGTTGCAGAGTGTGTTTATAGGAATTTTCCACCATTGAAGATGTCACACACTGAAGGCCTGGCTCTCAGTCTCCGTTCTAATTCATCCCAAAGGTGTTCTATCGGGTTCATGTCAGGACTCTGTGCAGGCCAGTCAAGTTCATCCTCACCAGACCCTGTCATCCATGTCTGTATGGCCCTTGCTTTGTGCACTGGTGCACAGTCATGTTGGAAGAGGAAGGGGCCCTCAAGGTTGGGAACATGGAATTGTCCAAAATGTTTTGGTTTCCTGGGGCATTCAAAGTTACTTTCACTGGAACTAAGGGGCCAAGCCCAACTCCTGAAAAACAACCCCGCACCATAATTCCTCCTCCACCAAATTTCACACAATGCAGTCCGAAATGTACCGTTCTCCAGGCAACCTCCAAACCCCGACTCGTCCATCAGATTGCCAGATGGAAAAGCGTGATTCATTCATTCAAGGACAAGAAGAAAAACAACCCCGCACCATAATTCCTCCTCCACCAAATTTCACACAATGCAGTCCGAAATGTACCGTTCTCCAGGCAACCTCCAAACCCCGACTCGTCCATCAGATTGCCAGATGGAAAAGCGTGATTCATTCATTCAAGGACAAGAAGAAAAACAACCCCGCACCATAATTCTTCCTCCACCAAATTTCACACCATGCTAACATTACATTTTAACATAATACTAGTTTAGCAACATCAGCAAATATATGTAAGCTACATGTTGACATTACACTTTTAACATCATGTTAGGTTAGCAACACTAGCATAGCTATGTGAGCTACGTGCTAAGACTAAATTTTTAATATCATGCGAGGTTAGCAACTTCAACATATCCATGTAAGCTACATGCTAACATTACATTTTAACATCATGCTAGGTTAGCATATTCTACTAAATGAATCTAAAGTGTAAAATCATGTGAGCTCCATGCTAAGACAACATACGATATGCGCGTGACGTCACGGGTTGTGGAGCTCCTCACATCTGATCAATGTTTACAATCATGGCCACCAGCAGCGAGAGCGATTCGGACCGAGAATGCGAGGATTTCCCCATTAATTTGAGCGAAGATGAAAGATTCGTGGATGAGGAAAGCGAGAGTGAAGGACACCATAATTCTTCCTCCACCAAATTTCACACCATGCAGTCCGAAATGTACCGTTCTCCAGGCAACCTCCAAACCCCGACTCGTCCATCAGATTGCCAGATGGAAAAGCGTGATTCATTCATTCATAGACAATAAGACACACACATTAGCAACACTAGCATAGTAATGTGAGTTGCATGCTATTATTGCATTTTAACATCATGCTAGGTTGGCAACACTAGCAAAGCTATGTGAGCTCTGTGCTAAGACTACATTTTAACATTATGCTATGTTAGCAACATCAGCATATCTATATAAGCTACATGCTAACATTACATATTAACATCGTGCTAGGTTAGCACCATTTGCATATCTATAAGAGCTGCATGCTAACATTATTTTGACATCTTAATAGGTTAGCATTTTCTACTAAATGAATTTAAAGTTTAAAATCATGTGAGCTCCATGCTAAGACAACATTTTAACATCATGCTAGGTTAGCAACATTAACATATGAATATGAGCTACATGCTAACATTACATTTTAACATAATACTAGTTTAGCAACATCAGCAAATATATGTAAGCTACATGTTGACATTACACTTTTAACATCATGTTAGGTTAGCAACACTAGCATAGCTATGTGAGCTACATGCTAAGACTAAATTTTTAATATCATGCGAGGTTAGCAACTTCAACATATCCATGTAAGCTACATCCTAACATTACATTTTAACATCATGCTAGGTTAGCATATTCTACTAAATGAATCTAAAGTGTAAAATCATGTGAGCTCCATGCTAAGACAACATACGATATGCGCGTGACGTCACGGGTTGTGGAGCTCCTCACATCTGATCAATGTTTACAATCATGGCCACCAGCAGCGAGAGCGATTCGGACCGAGAATGCGAGGATTTCCCCATTAATTTGAGCGAAGATGAAAGATTCGTGGATGAGGAAAGCGAGAGTGAAGGACACCATAATTCTTCCTCCACCAAATTTCACACCATGCAGTCCGAAATGTACCGTTCTCCAGGCAACCTCCAAACCCCGACTCGTCCATCAGATTGCCAGATGGAAAAGCGTGATTCATTCATTCATAGACAATAAGACACACACATTAGCAACACTAGCATAGTAATGTGAGTTGCATGCTAATATTGCATTTTAACATCATGCTAGGTTGGCAACACTAGCAAAGCTATGTGAGCTCTGTGCTAAGACTACATTTTAACATTATGCTATGTTAGCAACATCAGCATATCTATATAAGCTACATGCTAACATTACATATTAACATCGTGCTAGGTTAGCACCATTTGCATATCTATAAGAGCTGCATGCTAACATTATTTTGACATCTTAATAGGTGAGCATTTTCTACTAAATGAATTTAAAGTTTATAATCATGTGAGCTCCATGCTAAGACAACATTTTAACATCATGCTAGGTTAGCAACATTAACATATGAATATGAGCTACATGCTAACATTACATTTTAACATAATACTAGTTTAGCAACATCAGCAAATATATGTAAGCTACATGTTGACATTACACTTTTAACATCATGTTAGGTTAGCAACACTAGCATAGCTATGTGAGCTACGTGCTAAGACTAAATTTTTAATATCATGCGAGGTTAGCAACTTCAACATATCCATGTAAGCTACATGCAAACATTACATTTTAACATCATGCTAGGTTAGCATATACTACTAAATGAATTTAAAGTTTAAAATCATTTGAGCTCCATGCTAAGACAACATTTTAACATCATGCTAGGTTAGCAACATTAACATATCTATATGAGCCACATGCTAACATTACATTTTAAGATAATGTTAGTTTAGCAACATCAGCATGTCTATGTAAGCTACATGTTGACATTCCATTTTTAACATTATGTTAGGTTAGCAACACTAGCATAGCTATGTGAGCTACGTGCTAAGACTAAATTTTTAATATCATGCGAGGTTAGCAACTTCAACATATCCATGTAAGCTACATGCAAACATTACATTTTAACATCATGCTAGGTTAGCATATTCTACTAAATGAATTTAAAGTTTAAAATCATTTGAGCTCCATGCTAAGACAACATTTTAACATCATGCTAGGTTAGCAACATTAACATATCTATATGAGCCACATGCTAACATTACATTTTAAGATAATGTTAGTTTAGCAACATCAGCATGTCTATGTAAGCTACATGTTGACATTCCATTTTTAACATCATGTTAGGTTAGCAACACTAGCATAGCTATGTGAGCTACGTGCTAAGACTAAATTTTAACATCATGCGAGGTTAGCACCATTTGTATATCTATAAGAGCTGCATGCTAACATTATTTTGACATCTTAATAGGTTAGCATTTTCTACTAAATGAATTTAAAGTTTAAAATCATGTGAGCTCCATGCTAAGACAACATTTTAACATCATGCTAGGTTAGCAACATTAACATATGAATATGAGCTACATGCTAACATTACATTTTAACATAATGCTACTTTAGCAACATCATGTAAGCTACATGTTGACATTACATTTTTAACATCATGTTAGGTTAGCAACACTAGCATAGCTATGTGAGCTACGTGCCAAGACTAAATTTTTAATATCATGCGAGGTTAGCAACTTCAAAATATCCATGTAAGCTACATGCTAACATTACATTTTAACATTATGCTAGGTTAGCATATTCTACTAAATGAATTTAAAGTTTAAAATCATGTGAGCTCCATGCTAAGACAACATTTTAACATCATGCTAGGTTAGCAACATTAACATATCTATATGAGCCACATGCTAACATTACATTTTAACATAATGCTAGTTTAGCAACATCAGCATGTCTATGTAAGCTACATGTTGACATTACATTTTTAACATCATGTTAGGTTAGCAACACTAGCAAAGCTATGTGAGCTACGTGCTAAAACTAAATTTTAACATCATGCAAGATTAGCAACATTTGCATATCTATAAGAGCTGCATGCTAACATTATTTTGACATCTTAATAAGTTAGCATATTCTACTAAATGAATTTAATGTTTAAAATCATGTGAGCTCCATGCTAAGACAACATTTTAACATCATGCTAGGTTAGCAACATTAACATATCTATATGAGCTACATGCTAACATTAAATTTTAACATAATGTTAGTTCAGCAACATCAGCATGTCTATGTAAGCTACATGTTGACATTCCATTTTTAACATCATGTTAGGTTAGCAACACTAGCATAGCTTTGTGAGCTACATGCTAAGACTAAATTTTAACATCATGCGAGGTTAGCAACATTTAAATATCTATATGAGCTGCATGCTAACATTATTTTGACATCCTAATAGGTTAGCATATTCTACTAAATGAATTTAAAGTTTAAAATCATGTGAGCTCCATGCTAAGACAACATTTTAACATCATGCTAGGTTAGCAACATTAACATATCTATATGAGCTACATGCTAACATTACATTTTAACATAATGCTAGTTTAGCAACATCAGCATGTCTATGTAAGCTACATGTTGACATTCCATTTTTAACATCATGTTAGGTTAGCAACACTAGCATAGCTTTGTGAGCTACATGCTAAGACTAAATTTTAACATCATGCTAGGTTAGCAACATTTGCATATCTATATGAGCTGCATGCTAACATTATTTTGACATCCTAATAGGTGAGCATATTCTACTAAATGAATTTAAAGTTTAAAATCATGTGAGCTCCATGCTAAGACAACATTTTAACATCAAGCTAGGTTAGCAACATTAACATATCTATATGAGCCACATGCTAACATTACATTTTAACATAATGCTAGTTTAGCAACATCAGCATGTCTATGTAAGCTACATGTTGACATTACATTTTTAACATCATGTTAGGTTAGCAACACTAGCAAAGCTATGTGAGCTACGTGCTAAAACTAAATTTTAACATCATGCAAGGTTAGCAACATTTGCATATCTATAAGAGCTGCATGCTAACATTATTTTGACATCTTAATAAGTTAGCATATTCTACTAAATGAATTTAATGTTTAAAATCATGTGAGCTCCATGCTAAGACAACATTTTAACATCATGCTAGGTTAGCAACATTAACATATGAATATGAGCTACATGCTAACATTAAATTTTAACATAATGTTAGTTCAGCAACATCAGCATGTCTATGTAAGCTACATGTTGACATTCCATTTTTAACATCATGTTAGGTTAGCAACACTAGCATAGCTTTGTGAGCTACATGCTAAGACTAAATTTTAACATCATGCCAGGTTAGCAACATTTGCATATCTATATGAGCTGCATGCTAACATTATTTTGACATCCTAATAGGTTAGCATATTCTACTAAATGAATTTAAAGTTTAAAATCATGTGAGCTCCATGCTAAGACAACATTTTAACATCAAGCTAGGTTAGCAACATTAACATATCTATATGAGCCACATGCTAACATTACATTTTAACATAATGTTAGTTTAGCAACATCAGCATGTCTATGTAAGCTACATGTTGACATTACATTTTTAACATCATGTTAGGTTAGCAACACTAGCATAGATATGTGAGCTAAATGCTAAGACAACATTTTTAATATCATGCGAGGTTAGCAACTTCAACATATCCATGTAAGCTACATGCTAACTTTACATTTTAACATCATGCTAGGTTAGCAACATTTGCATATCTATATGAGCTGCATGCTAACATTATTTTGACATATTAAAGGCCTACTGAAATGCGATTATCTTATTTAAATACGATATTGCCATATTTTTGCTGAAAGGATTTAGTAGAGAACATCGACGATAAAGTTCGCAACTTTTGATGCTGATAAAAAAAGCCTTGCCTGTACCGGAAGTAGCATACGATATGCGCGTGACGTCACGGGTTGTGGAGCTCCTCACATCTGATCAATGTTTACAATCATGGCCACCAGCAGCGAGAGCGATTCGGACCGAGAAAGCGAGGATTTCCCCATTAATTTGAGCGAAGATGAAAGATTCGTGGATGAGGAAAGCGAGAGTGAAGGACTAGAAAAAAATAAATAAATAAAATTAAAACATTTTTAAAAAAGGACTACAAGGGAAGTGGGAACGATTCAGATAGGGAAGATGCTGTGAGGGGCGCCGTGGCAGCCGTGGTGGTGGCAGGACCACTCGGCCAGACCCAACCGCAACAAGGGATAGAGCCAGACCGCTTTGAACATGACGGTGACGGTCAGGAGGACGCTGCTGATATTGATGCTGGAGTAACACACGACATAGGTCGCCTTCAGAAGACAGAATGGTAAAATGTTATTTATTTTTCAAAATGATCGCTGCATTATACACTGTAGTTTGAGTGTGTGGTCCAATCCAACCGTGTTCGCTTGACATCTCTGTTCCATAGTGAAGCTTGACTGTCATCTTTCGGAAATGTAAACACAAGCTGTGTTTGTGTTGCTAAAGCCGGCCGCAATACACCGCTTCCCACCTACAGCTTTCTTCTTTGATGTCTCCATTGTTCATTGAACAAATTGCAAAAGATTAACCAACACAGATGTCCAGAATACTGTGGAATTGTTCGATGAAAACAGACGACTTAATAGCTGGGCACGATGCTGGCACAAAATGTCCTCTACAATTCGTGACGTCACGGGCAGGCGTCATCATACCGAGACGTTTTCAGCAGGATTTTTCGGCGCAAAATTTAAAATTGCACTTTAGTAAGTTAACCCGGCCCTATTGGCATGTGTTGCAATGTTAATATTTCATCATTGATATATAAACTATCAGACTGCGTGGTCGCTAGTAGTGGGCCTTTAATAAGGTAGCATATTCTACTAAATCAGTGGTTCTTAACCTGGGTTCGATCGAACCCCTAGGGTTCGATGAGTCGGCCGCAGGGGTTCAGCGGATGTCAAAACACAGCCGACTCATCGTGTAAATACAAACTGCTCCCTGTCAGCTGACTGATTTGCAGGTGTGTCGTTTGTTGTGAGTTCATGCACTGTTGGTTTTGTTGTTTGAACAAGGTGATGTTCATACACGGTTCATTTTGTGCACCAGTAAAAAAAAAAAAGATGGTAACACTTTAGTATTGGGAACATATTCACCATTAATTAGTTGCTTATTAACATGCAAATTTGTGACATATTGGCTCTTAACTAGTCATTATTAAGTACTTGTTAATGCCTTATTCGGCATGGCCCTATATATATATGTATATGTATATATACATGTACATATATACACCTGCACTGGCTTCCTGTGCACTTAAGATGTGACTTTAAGGTTTTACTACTTACGTATAAAATACTACACGGTCTAGCTCCATCCTATCTTGCCGATTGTATTGTACCATATGTCCCGGCAAGAAATCTGCGTTCAAAGGACTCCGGCTTATTAGTGATTCCCAGAGCCCAAAAAAAGTCTGCGGGCTATAGAGCGTTTTCCGTTCGGGCTCCAGTACTCTGGAATGCCCTCCCGGTAACAGTTCGAGATGCCACCTCAGTAGAAGCATTTAAGTCTCACCTTAAAACTCATTTGTATACTCTAGCCTTTAAATAGACTCCCTTTTTAGACCAGTTGATCTGCCGTTTCTTTTCTTTTTCTTCTATGTCCCACTCTCCCCTGTGGAGGGGGTCCGGTCCGATCCGGTGGCCATGTACTGCTTGCCTGTGTATCGGCTGGGGACATCTCTGCGCTGCTGATCCGCCTCCGCTTGGGATGGTTTCCTGCTGGCTCCGCTGTGAACGGGACTCTCGCTGCTGTGTTGGATCCGCTTTGGACTGGACTCTCGCGACTGTGTTGGATCCATTGTGGATTGAACTTTCACAGTATCATGTTAGACCCGCTCGACATCCATTGCTTTCCTCCTCTCCAAGGTTCTCATAGTCATCATTGTCACCGACGTCCCACTGGGTGTGAGTTTTCCTTGCCCTTATGTGGGCCTACCGAGGATGTCGTGGTGGTTTGTGCAGCCCTTTGAGACACTAGTGATTTAGGGCTATATAAGTAAACATTGATTGATTGATTGAACCCTGACCCTGACCAAATAACTCTAAAGTGAGTCTTTACTACTAAGAATGTGTTCCCCTAGTGTCAGAATAACTCTAAATTAGGTCTTTGTTACTTAGAATATGTTCCCCATACTAAAGTGTTACCGAAAACATACAACTTTGTCTTGAATTTGAAAAAAAAAAACATTTTATTTTTCACTAAAGAAGGGTTCGGTGAATGGGTATATGAAACTGGTGGGGTTCGGTACCGCCAACAAGGTTAAGAACCACTGTACTGAATGATAGGAGTGCACCGTAAGTATCGGAAAGAAAGATGACATCAAAGCAATACATTCAATAACATAAAAACAATAGCACAAATAGCAAATAAAAAAAAAAAAAGAACTGCAATAAGGCGAGATTAGCTGTACTGTTCTGTTCTGTAAGCGAATCAAGTGCTCCTTTTCTCCGACTTGTGTCGTAAACTTCTACTTCTCGATTTTTTTATTTTTTTTTAATCGTATTTTATGTGAAAGGAGCCCATTTATCGATTTTAGAGCCGTTTAATACATGTTTGATTTATTGCCTCACGATGTTCCTTTAATAAATGATTTGTATTATTAAACATCATAACCGAATGGTCAGCCAAGTTCTTTGTGATATAAAATTGTATGCAGTAGCTAATTGCTTTGTAGATGTCGGGAACAGCGGAAGGCAGCATGCAGGTAAAAAGGTGTCTAATGCTTAAATCAAAAATAAACAAAAAGGTGAGTGCCCTTAAGAAAAGGCAATAAAAGTTAGCCGAGGCTATGCAGACCAAAACTAAAACTGAACTAGCTGCAAAATATAGAAACAGAATGCTGGAAGACAGCAAAGACTTACTGTGGAGCAAAGACGGAGTCTACACCCGAACATGACATGACAATCGACAATGTCCCCACAAAGAAGGATTAAAAACAACTAGAATCTTCTTGATTGCTAAAACAAAGCAGATGCGGGAAATATCCCTCAAATGAAGACATGAAACTGCGACAAGGAAAATACCAAAAAAAGAGAAAAAGTCATTAAAATAGGAGCGTGAGACAAGAACTAAAACGCTACACATAGGAAAACAGCAGAAAACTACAAATAAGTCAGGGTGTGATGTGACAGTACACCTACTTTGAGACAAGAGCTATAGTCATGCATGCTTGGTTATGGTTTGAAGTCATATCCAACAATCGCGGCGACAACTTTTTGGCCACGAAAAGCAGGATTTTTTTAGGAAAAGTACTGTGCATTCTTACTAAATGATTAAAAAACAACTTAGGGCTCCCTCATCTGTAAATGACTGACGAATCAACAGAGATTTTTTAAGATGTGTAGCAAAGCCTGCTTTTTTACAAAGCCGGGTCGGGCTCATATAGCTCAGGCTTGTACGGTATACCGGTATTGGTATAGTACCGCGATACTAGTGAATCATATTCAGTACTATACCGTCCCCCACCCTGGCGCACCTAACCCCCCGTCGCCACGTCGTGTCATTGTTGGTTTTACGTGCAGACAAACATGTTCGGCAGCGCACAGTCACAGAGTACTTACAAGCAGACACAGTTTGTAGACAGAAAAGGGAGAACGGACGCATTTTGGCTTGAACACAAACGATAAAGGTGAAGTTATAAGACTGAAACGCCCTCAGGAAGAGGTGTTTTAAGACATGGTGTGGCCTGTGTAGACGGCCCACCTGGGCCATCTACGCACCTGTCGCTGTCTTCGAGGCCGGTCCTGGCAACACCCCATTCAGCGGCTAAAGTCTAGTTGCCGTCGGCAGTGTTTTAGCCACTTCTAAATCACTAATACTCGTCTCCATGGCAACAAATAAACTACGTTTCTCACAAGTATCCCTGCAGAACGAGGAATTGCTCAACATGCTTCACTACACACCGTAGCTCACCGTCGTCACAATGTAAACAAACGCCATTGACGGATGTACACCTGAAATCCACTGTAATGATACCAAGTAAAGGAGTGTACTTAGTCGATACTTCTATGATTGCCATTGGTGGATCGACACCTAACATCTACTATAATGATACCGAGTACAGGAGCGTATCTAGTCAATACTACTATGATTACATTGACATTTTTTAGCATCACAAATTATTGTTTTGTTTTTTAAAAATGTATATTATTTTTATAAACTCAGGAAATATGTCCCTGGACACATGAGGACTTTGTATGTGTACTATGTATGATCCTGTAGCTACTTGGTGTCGGATCGATACCTAAATTTGTGGTATCATCCAAAACTAACATTTTAACAGAAGTGTAAATAGAACATGTTGAAAGAGAAAGTAAGCAGATATTAAAAAATATAATTCACTTATTAACAGTAAATGAAAAAGTGAGATTTAACAATCCATTTTCTACCACTTGTCCTTAATAATTTTGACAAAATAATAGAATGATAAATGACACAATATCTTACTGCATATGTCAGCAGCTAAATTAGGACACTGTTTGTTTAAGTGACAATTTAGTGGCATTGTGGTGATGCGGGTGTGTTCTCTCAATTATGCAGGCGGATTGGACACAGCGTGAAGGTAAGAATGATAATTTATTTAACACTACAAAAAAACAGACTAGGAACAAAAACACTTGCACAAGGCATTAAAGATAAAACCAACAGAACTAGCATGTGAGCTAGAAAGAACTGAAAGCGCTAGCATGTGAGCTAGGAACACAAACGAAGGAATAGTGTGGAATACAACAAAGTCTTTTACCACAAGCGGGGATAGCGACGTCACCTGTTGCATGAAAGCAAATTAGACTGCGGGAGCGAATGAACAAAAAGGGCAAGCTTAAATAGGAGCAGGTGCACGTGAAAGACAAAAGGCAGGTGACACAAATGTGTTACTATGGAAACGGAACAAAACAGGAAGTGCCACCAGGAAGTAAGGAAGACAAAACACTAATAAGATGTGATACAAAACAGAACCAAACCACTTGCACAAGGCATTAAAGACAAAACCAACAGAACTAGCATGTGAGCTAGAAAGAACTGAAAGCGCTAGCATGTGAGCTAGGAACACAAACGAAGGAATAGCGTGGAATACAACAAAGTATTTTACCACAAGTGGGGATAGCAACGTCACCTGTTGCATGAAAGCAAATTAGACTGCGGGAGCGAATGAACAAAAAGGGCAAGCTTAAATAGAGGCACGTGCGCGTGAAAGACAAAAGGCTGGTGACACAAATGTGTTACTATGGAAACAGAACAAAACAGGAAGTGCCACCAGGAAGTAAGGAAGACAAAACACTAATAAGATGTGATACAAAACAGAACCAAACCACTTGCACAAGGCATTAAAGACAAAACCAACAGAACTAGCATCGTGAGGTAGAAAGAACTGAAAGCGCTAGCATGTGAGCTAGGAACACAAACGAAGAAATAGCGTGGAATACAACAAAGTATTTTACCACAAGTGGGGATAGCAACGTCACCTGTTGCATGAAAGCAAATTAGACTGCGGGAGCGAATGAACAAAAAGGGCAAGCTTAAATAGAGGCACGTGCGCGTGAAAGACAAAAGGCTGGTGACACAAATGTGTTACTATGGAAACAGAACAAAACAGGAAGTGCCACCAGGAAGTAAGGAAGACAAAACACTAATAAGATGTGATACAAAACAGAACCAAACCACTTGCACAAGGCATTAAAGACAAAACCAACAGAACTAGCATCGTGAGGTAGAAAGAACTGAAAGCGCTAGCATGTGAGCTAGGAACACAAACGAAGAAATAGCGTGGAATACAACAAAGTATTTTACCACAAGCGGGGATAGCAACGTCACCTGTTGCATGAAAGCAAATTAGACTGCGGGAGCGAATGAACAAAAAGGGCAAGCTTAAATAGAGGCAGGTGCGCGTGAAAGACAAAAGGCAGGTGACACAAATGTGTTACTATGGAAATGGAATGAAACAGAAAGTGCCACCAGGAAGTAAGGAAGACAAAACACTAATAAGATGTGATACAAAACAGAACCAAACCACTTGCACAAGGCATTAAAGACAAAACCAACAGAACTAGCATGTGAGCTAGAAAGAACTGAAAGCGCTAGCATGTGAGCTAGGAACACAAACGAAGGAATAGCGTGGAATACAACAAAGTATTTTACCACAAGTGGGGATAGCAACGTCACCTGTTGCATGAAAGCAAATTAGACTGCGGGAGCGAATGAACAAAAAGAGCAAGCTTAAATAGAGGCAGGTGCGCGTGAAAGACAAAAGGCAGGTGACACAAATGTGTTACTATGGAAATGGAATAAAACAGAAAGTGCCACCAGGAAGTAAGGAAGACAAAACACTAATAAGATGTGATACAAAACAGAACCAAACCACTTGCACAAGGCATTAAAGACAAAACCAACAGAACTAGCATGTGAGCTAGAAAGAACTGAAAGCGCTAGCATGTGAGCTAGGAACACAAACGAAGGAATAGCGTGGAATACAACAAAGTATTTTACCACAAGTGGGGATAGCAACGTCACCTGTTGCATGAAAGCAAATTAGACTGCGGGAGCGAATGAACAAAAAGGGCAAGCTTAAATAGAGGCAGGTGCGCGTGAAAGACAAAAGGCAGGTGACACAAATGTGTTACTATGGAAATGGAATAAAACAGAAAGTGCCACCAGGAAGTAAGGAAGACAAAACACTAATAAGATGTGATACAAAACAGAACCAAACCACTTGCACAAGGCATTAAAGACAAAACCAACAGAACTAGCATGTGAGCTAGAAAGAACTGAAAGCGCTAGCATGTGAGCTAGGAACACAAATGAAGGAATAGCGTGGAATACAACAAAGTATTTTACCACAAGTGGGGATAGCAACGTCACCTGTTGCATGAAAGCAAATTAGACTGCGGGAGCGAATGAACAAAAAGGGCAAGCTTAAATAGAGGCAGGTGCGCGTGAAAGACAAAAGGCAGGTGACACAAATGTGTTACTATGGAAACGGAATGAAACAGAAAGTGCCACCAGGAAGTAAGGAAGACAAAACACTAATAAGATGTGATACAAAACAGAACCAAACCACTTGCACAAGGCATTAAAGACAAAACCAACAGAACTAGCATTGTGAGGTAGAAAGAACTGAAAGCGCTAGCATGTGAGCTAGGAACACAAACGAAGGAATAGCGTGGAATACAACAAAGTCTTTGAACCACAAGCGGGGATAGCAACGTCACCTGTTGCATGAAAGCAAATTAGATTGCGGGAGCGAATGAACAAAAAGGGCAAGCTTAAATAGAGGCAGGTGCGCGTGACAGACAAAAGGCAGGTGACACAAATGTGTTACTATGGAAACGGAACAAAACAGGAAGTGCCACCAGGAACTAAGGAAGACAAAACAATAATAAGATGTGATACAAAACAGAACCAAACCACTTGCACAAAGCATTAAAGACAAAACTAACAGAACTAGCATGTGAGCTACAAAGAACTGAAAGCGCTAGCATGGTAGCTAGGAACACAAACGAAGGAATAGCGTGGAATACAACAAAGTCTTTTACCACAAGCGGGGATAGCAACGTCACCTGTTGCATGAAAGCAAATTAGACTGCGGGAGCGAATGAACAAAAAGGGCAAGCTTAAATAGGAGCAGGTGCACGTGACGGACAAAAGGCAGGTGACACAAATGTGTTACTATGGAAACGGAACGAAACAGGAAGTGCCACCAGGAACTAAGGAAGACAAAACACTAATAAGATGTGATACAAAACAGAACCAAACCACTTCTACAAGGCATTAAAGACAAAACCAACAGAACTAGCATTGTGAGGTAGAAAGAACTGAAAGCGCTAGCATGTGAGCTAGGAACACAAACGAAGGAATAGCGTGGAATACAACAAAGTCTTTTACCACAAGCGGGGATAGCAACGTCATCTGTTGCATGAAAGCAAATTAGATTGCGGGAGCGAATGAACAAAAAGGGCAAGCTTAAATAGAGGCAGGTGCGCGTGACAGACAAAAGGCAGGTGGCAAAAATGTGTTACTATGGAGACGGAACAAAACAGGAAGTGCCACCAGGAACTAAGGAAGACAAAACACTGATAAGATGTGATACAAAACAGAACCAAACCACTTGCAAAAGGCATTAAAGACAAAACCAACAGAACTAACATTGTGAGGTAGAAAGAACTGAAAGCGCTAGCATGTGAGCTAGGAACACAAACGAAGGAATAGCGTGGAATACAACAAAGTATTTTACCACAAGTGGGGATAGCAACGTCACCTGTTGCATGAAAGCAAATTAGACTGCGGGAGCGAATGAACAAAAAGGGCAAGCTTAAATAGAGGCACGTGCGTGTGAAAGACAAAAGGCAGGTGACACAAATGTGTTACTATGGAAACGGAACGAAACAGGAAGTGCCACCAGGAACTAAGGAAGACAAAACAATAATAAGATGTGATACAAAACAGAACCAAACCACTTGCACAAAGCATTAAAGACAAAACTAACAGAACTAGCATGTGAGTTAGAAAGAACTGAAAGCGCTAGCATGTGAGCTTTTTATTTAAGGACTAATTGCAATAATAAACATATGTTTAACGTACCCTAAGATTTTTTGTTAAAATAAAGCCAATAATGCCATTTTTTGCAGGTTCCTTTACTTAGAAAAGTATCCAAAAAGTACCGAAAAGTATCAAAATACATTTTGGTACCGGTACCAACACTGCAGGACAAATCTAAATAATAATAACAAAAAAAGCGTGTTGGTGATTATTCTTCCTCTCCTGGCACTCGACAGCGCAGGAAGAGGAGACGTAAAGGGAAGCCAATTCTCTCCGAGCTAATCTTCCGCCACGTAGCAATTTCAGCAGGAGGAACTGCAGCAGTCTTTAAAGGCGCCCGGGGGAGGTGGCCTCAGGTTAGATGAGAGTGCGGCATGGACCTGCCAGTCCGGTGGAAATCAATAAGCCGTTGCCATTGACCGGAAGAGTTTGTTCATTAGGATGGAACTTTTCTTTCATGCTAGTGTCCGAGCACGAAAAAAAACATTTCCTTGAGTATTGGCTCTTACCGATATCAAACCGATAAAATATCGGCATGGATCATACATAATTACTAGTGTGGAATCAAAGAGAAAACAATGGTAATTTTGAAAAAAAAATTACCTATTTACTATTAACCATCTGGAGTGGACTTATACTGTCTTTAAGTTGAAGTGGAGTGGTAGTTGTTTTTTGTGGCGACACCTCACGGTCACAAGAACTAATGAAGTAAAGCTCATGACGCATTAAGTTGAATGATGTGGACACGTTTGTTACTGGATACTTTCTAAAAGTCTCACCTTAGAACTCATCTGTATACTCTAGCCTTTAAATAGACCTCCTTTTTAGACCAGTTGATTTGCCGCTTCTTTTCTTTCTCCTATGTCCCCCCCTCCCTTGTGGAGGGGGTCCGGTCCGATGACCATGGATGAAGTACTGGCTGTCCAGAGTCGAGACCCAGGATGGACCGCTCGTCGGGACCCAGGATGGACCGCTCGCCTGTATCGGTTGGGGACATCTCTACACTGCTGTTCCGCTTGAGATGGTTTCCTGTGGACGGGACTCTCGCTGCTGTCTTGGAGCCACTATGGATTGAACTTTCACAGTATCATGTTAGACCCGCTCGACATCCATTGCTTTCGGTCCCCTAGAGGGGGGAGGGGGGGTTGCCCACATCTGAGGTCCTCTCCAAGGTTTCTCATAGTCAGCATTGTCACTGGCGTCCCACTGGATATGAATTCTCCCTGCCCACTGGGTGTGAGTTTTCCTTGCCCTTTTGTGGGTTCTTCCGAGGATGTTGTAGTCGTAATGATTTGTGCAGTCCTTTGAGACATTTGTGATTTGGGGCTATATAAATAAACATTGATTGATTGATTGATTGAAAATGCTTCTGCCTTGGAGATTTCGTACCGTATTTCATTGAATTGCTGCCAGGGCGCTAATTAATTTAAAACCTCTTCTCACTCCGGCGCATACCAAAGGCATGCGGTAAATTTAGGCCTGCGCTTATAAATTTGAGTGTGATGTAAGGATACCATCATGAAAAGCACATTTAATAAAAAAAAACGTTATTATGGTCTCACCTTTACTTATAAATGAAGTCCATGTGCAGCTCCCTCCGATCAAACGCATCGATAAATGTTTATAGAAGTCTTCCTTATCTTTCTTCAGTTTTAAAAGTCTCTGTCTCGATGGAGATCTTCCTTTATTACCTCCTGCTTCGGTTGAAAGTCCAGTTTAGAAAACTGATTTATTTTAGATATGTAATCCTCCATTTTAAAAGTGCAAGCGAGAGGAAAAAGTTAACGATCGCTGCTCACTCTTGCTGCTTGTTGTCACTTCTTCTGATGGCGAGTTTTCGCAAGAAAGATCACTAGCGCCCTCTACCACCAGGAGGCGGGAGTCATTTAATGACTCATATTTGACACACGCAGCTACGGTATATAAATAAAACATAGCTGCTTACTGTTCTTTTTAGCATATTCAATAGCTTGGACCTTAACTCCTACTGAATAGCTCTCAATCTTCTTCCCTTTATGCGATTTCAAATTAGTGAAATCAGCCTCCTCCATTTTGAAAATGATAACAGGTGAAGTGTCACTCGTGACGTGACGAGTTTGACCCGGCGGAAATTCTAGGCATATGCTAATTATTTGGCGAAAAGAGTTTGACCCTGCGGAAATTCTAGACATGCGCTAATAAAAATAATAATTTGTAAAACGAGTTTGACTAGGCGTTAATCCTGAGCCAGGGGTAATGCTGAGCATGCGCTAATTATTTAGCGAAACGAGTTTGACCCGGCAGTAATTCTAGATAGGAAATAAGGTATGTGAAAGTAATATACAACTAATTGTTTGGTACGTGATTATTTCGACAAATCTGCTGTTTGATTGTTCAATGATTATTACGTATGTTTAGCCTGTATGCTATTGTGTGCTTAGCATTTGTGTAGCTGTTTGTAGCCTATTGTCATGATTAGTTCCGGATCCTAAAGCCATACATCAGTTGTCGATATCAACGTCAAGTCATAATTAGTTCCCGATCCTAAAGCCATATATCAGTTGTCGAAATCAACGTGAAGTCATGATTAGTTCCCGATTCTTAAGTTATATATCAGTTGTGGATATCAACGTCGAGTCATGATTAGTATCCGATCCTAAAGCCATATATCAGTTGTCGATATCAACGTCAAGTCATGATTAGTTCCCAATCCTTAAGCCATATATCAGTTGTCGTGAATCAATGTGGAATCATGACTAGTTCCTGATTCTAAAGCCATATATCAGTTGTCGATATCAATGTGGAGTACCCTATTAGTTCCAGAACCTAAAGCCATATATCCGTTGTCAATATCAACATTGAGTCATGATTAGTTCCCAATCCTTAAGCCATTAATCAGTTGTCCATAATCAATGTGGAGTCATGATTAGTTCCCGATCCTAAAGCCATATATCAGTTGTCGATATTAATGTGGAGTCACTATTAGTTCCAGATCCTGAAGCCATATATCCGTGGTCAATATCAACGCCGAGTCATGATTAGTTCCCGATCCTTAAGCCGTATTAATTTTCCTGAAGGAACTCTCCTGAAGGAATCAATAAAATACTATCTATCTATCCATCTATATATCAGTTGTCAATATCAATGTAGAGTCATTATTAGGATCGGGAATTAATCATGACTTGACGTTAATATCGACAACTGATATATATGGCTTTAGGATCAGGAACTAATCATGACTCAATGTTGATATCGACAACCGATATATGGCTTTAGGATCGGAGACTAATCATAACTTGACGTTGATATCGACATCTGACATCTCCCAGGGTCAGGGCACCTGGGAGGACATGCTGTATGATATATGGCTTTAGAAGCGGGAATTAATCATTACTCGACGTTGATATCGACAACTGATATATGGCTTTAGGATCATGACTTGATGTTGATAGACAACTGATTAATGGCTTCGGGATCGGGAACTAATCATGACTCTACGTTGATATCATCAACAGATATATGGCTTTAGGATCAGGAACTAATCATGACTCAATGTTGATATCGACAAACAATATATGGCTTTAGGATCAGGAACTAATCATGACTTGACGTTGATATCAACAACTGATATAAGCCTTTAGAATCGGAGACTAATCATAACTTGACGTTGATATCGACATCTGACATCTCCCAGGGTCAGGGCACCTGGGAGGACATGCTATATGATATATGGCTTTAGAAGCAGGAGTTAATTATTATTCGACATTGATATCGACAACTGATATATGGGTTTAGGATCATGACTTGATGTTGATATCGACAACTGATCAATGGCTTCGGGATCGGGAACTAATCATAACTCGACGTTGATACGACAACTGATACATGGCTTTAGAATTGGGAACTAATCATAACTAGACGTTGATACGACAACTAATACATGGCTTTAGGATCGGGAACTAATCATGACACGACGTTGACATCAACAACTGATATATATGGCTTTAGAATCAGGAACTAATCTTGACTCGATGTTGATATTGACAACTGATACATAGCTTTAGGATCGGGAACTAATCATGACTCGACATTGATATTGACGACTGTTATTTGGCTTTAGGATCGGGAACGAATCATGACTTGATGTTGATATCGACAACTGATTAATGGCTTCGGGATCAGGAACTAATCATGACTTGCCGTTGATATCATCAAGAGATATATGGCTTTAGGATCAGGAACTAATCATGACAACGTTAATATCGACGACTGTTATTTGGCTTTAGGATCGGGAACTAATCATGACTCGATGTTGATATCGACAACTGATAAATAGCTTTAGGATCGGTAACTAATTATGACTCGACGTTGATACAACTGATACATGGCTTTAGGATCAGGAACTAATCATGACTCGACGTTGACATCAACAACTGATATAAATGGGTTTAGGATCAGGAAGTAATCTTGACTCGACGTTGACATCAACAACTGATACATATGGCTTTAGAATCGGGAACTAATCATGACTCGACGTTGATATTGACGACTGTTATTTGGCTATAGGATCGGGAACTAATCATGACTCGACATTGATTTTGACGACTGTTATTTGGCTTTAGGATTGGGAACTAATCATGACTTGATGTTGATGTCGACAACTGATTAATGGCTTCGGGATCGGGAACTAATCAAGACTTGATGTTGATATCATCAACAGATATATGGCTTTAGGATCAGGAACTAATCATGACTCGACATTAATATCGACGACTGTTATTTGGCTTTAGGATCGGGAACTAATCATGACTCGACGTTGATACAACTGATACATGGCTTTAGGATCAGGAACTAATCTTGACTCGATGTTGAGATCGACAACTGATACATAGCTTTAGGATCATGAACTAATCATGACTCGACGTTGACATTAACAACTGATATATATGGGATTAGGATCAGGAACTAATCTTGACTCGACGTTGACATCAACAACTGATATATATGGCTTTAGGATCAGGGACTAATCATGACTCGACATTGATTTTGACGACTGTTATTTGGCTTTAGGATCAGGAACGAATCATGACTTGATGTTGATATCGACAACTGATTAATGGCTTCGGGATCGGGAACTAATCATGACTTGACATTAATATCGACGACTGTTATTTGGCTTTAGGATCGGGAACTAATCATGACTCGACGTTGATACAACTGATACATGGCTTTAGGATCGGGAACTAATCATGACTCGACGTTGATACAACTGATACATGGCTTTAGGATCAGGAACTAATCTTGACTCGATGTTGAGATTGACAACTGATACATAGCTTTAGGATCATGAACTAATCATGACTCGACGTTGACATCAACAACTGATTTATATGAGATTAGGATCGGGGACTAATCATGACTCGACATTGATTTTGACGACTGTTATTTGGCTTTAGGATTGGGAACGAATCATGACTTGATGTTGATATCGACAACTGATTAATGGCTTCGGGATCGGGAACTAATCATGACTTGACGTTGAGATCATCAACAGATATATGGCTTTAGGATCAGGAACTAATCATGACTCGACATTAATATCGACGACTTTTATTTGGCTTTAGAATCGGGAACTAATCATGACTCGACGTTGATACAACTGATACATGGCTTTAGGATCAGGAACTAATCTTGACTCGATGTTGAGATTGACAACTGATACATAGCTTTAGGATCGGTAACTAATTATGACTCGACGTTGATACAACTGATACATGGCTTTAGGATCAGGAACTAATCATGACTCGATGTTGACATCAACAACTGATATAAATGGGTTTAGGATCAGGAAGTAATCTTGACTCGACGTTGACATCAACAACTGATACATATGGCTTTAGAATCGGGAACTAATCATGACTCGACGTTGATATTGACGACTGTTATTTGGCTATAGGATCGGGAACTAATCATGACTCGACATTGATTTTGACGACTGTTATTTGGCTTTAGGATTGGGAACTAATCATGACTTGATGTTGATATCGACAACTGATTAATGGCTTCGGGATCGGGAACTAATCAAGACTTGACGTTGATATCATCAACAGATATATGGCTTTAGGATCAGGAACTAATCATGACTCGACGTTGATACAACTGATACATGGCTTTAGGATCAGGAACTAATCTTGACTCGATGTTGAGATTGACAACTGATACATAGCTTTAGGATCGGTAACTAATTATGACTCGACGTTGATACAACTGATACATGGCTTTAGGATCAGGAACTAATCATGACTCGATGTTGACATCAACAACTGATATAAATGGGTTTAGGATCAGGAAGTAATCTTGACTCGACGTTGACATCAACAACTGATACATATGGCTTTAGAATCGGGAACTAATCATGACTCGACGTTGATATTGACGACTGTTATTTGGCTATAGGATCGGGAACTAATCATGACTCGACATTGATTTTGACGACCGTTATTTGGCTTTAGGATTGGGAACGAATCATGACTTGATGTTGATATCGACAACTGATTAATGGCTTTGGGATCGGGAACTAATCATGACTTGACGTTGATATCATCAACAGATATTTGGCTTTAGGATCATGAACTAATCATGACTCGACGTTGATACAACTGATACATGGCTTTAGGATCAGGAACTAATCTTGACTCGATGTTGAGATCGACAACTGATACATAGCTTTAGGATCATGAACTAATCATGACATCAACAACTGATATATATGGGATTAGGATCAGGAACTAATCTTGACTCGACGTTGACATCAACAACTGATATATATGGCTTTAGGATCGGGGACTAATCATGACTCGACATTGATTTTGACGACCGTTATTTGGCTTTAGGATTGGGAACGAATCATGACTTGATGTTGATATCGACAACTGATTAATGGCTTTGGGATCGGGAACTAATCATGACTTGACGTTGATATCATCAACAGATATATGGCTTTAGGATCAGGAAATAATCATGACTCGACGTTAATATCGACGACTGTTATTTGGCTTTAGGATCGGGAACTAATCATGACTCGACGTTGACATCAACAACTGATATATGGCTTTAGGATCAGGAACTAATCTTGACTCGATGTTGATATCGACAACTGATTAATGGCTTCGGGATCGGGAACTAATCATGACTTGACGTTGATATCATCAACAGATATATGGCTTTAGGATCAGGAAATAATCATGACTCGACGTTAATATCGACGACTGTTATTTGGCTTTAGGATCGGGAACTAATCATGACTCGACGTTGACATCAACAACTGACATATATGGCTTTAGGATCAGGAACTAATCTTGACTCGATGTTGATATCGACAACTGATACATAGCTTTAGGATTGGGAACTAATCATGACTCAACGTTGATACAACTGATACATGGCTTTAGGATCAGGAACTAATCTTGACTCGATGTTGATATCGACAACTAATACATAGCTTTAGGATCGGGAACTAATCATGACTTAATGTTGATATCGACAGCGATAGCTCCCCTTGTAATGGCAAACTCTAACAGTCATAACTTCTTTCCATGTCCTCCGATCTTTCTGCATTTGTTGATGGTGCGTCGGGTCCCAGGGGTGTGATGACTACTTGAACTCAAACCCTCAAGTTTTCTGCTGCTTCCAGAAGACTCGGAGAAGGCCCTCTCTGCTCCCCACTTGGGATGCGCCTCGACGCTTCCGTGATCACTGTGACTCCACACGAAGCGGCGAGCGATTAAATCGCTTTGTCTGAACGCCGATGGACTTGAAGCAATGAGAGACGCGCCTTTGCGGCAGAACGAGCGCAAAGGAATGCGCGCCCGCCCCGCTTCTTTGGGCCTATTAGACAAAATGTAATTCTCTTCATGTATCATTAATAGCGCATCTCGCTGCTCTTTAGACGGGAGCGGGGGAAGAGGAAAGCGCGTGATTTAGGCGCATTATGTAGCAATATGGATGTAAATACTTCATATTGGCCCAGAGGAGGTCTGTGGTGGTTTGCCAAGCCGCCGAGGCGCATTTGTCTCCCATTATTCTCTTTCAAGTGCAGGGAAACCTTATTCTACTCTCTAACCTTTTTCAAAAACAAGCTTTCAACTCTTCCTGGGTACTTTTCCGTTTTTTTTTTTATGATGCAAATGCAATTGGGTCTGTAGTAGAGATGCGCGGATAGGCAATTATATCATCCGCAACCGCATCAATAAAGTCGCCATCCACCCGAACCAACATTTTATCAAAACCGCAACCACCCGCCCGTAGTTATATATCAGGGGTCAGCAACCTTTACCACTCAAAGAACTATTTTGACCCGTTTCACAGAGTGAAGAGTACAATGGCAGCCGCAGTCATTCTCGCCAATATTTGCTGGTGCTCATCCAGGAAACGAGAAAAAAGGCCGTGGTGTGAGGTCATTGCCTTTGACGCCTTGTATAACATTTACAAACTGCTTGCCAATTCAGCAACATGTTGTATGCAGCTTCCGCAAATAACACTCTTACTAATATGCGCCACACCGTGAAGCCACACCAAACAAGAATGACGAACACATTTCGGGAGAACATCCACACAGTAACACAACATAAACGCAACGCAACAAATACCCAGAATCCTTTGCATACATGACTATTCCTGACGATATTTTACACTCCCGCCCCCCTATTTCGGGCAGATGTGCTAGCGGGGTGTTTAATATAGTCAGGAAGAGTCATATTTGATCTTCAAACTGATAAACTTTTTTTTTTTTCTGCAAATAATCATTAGCTTTAGAATTTGATGCCAGCAACACGTGACAAAAGAAGTTGGGAAAGGTGGCAATAAATACTGATGAAGTTAAGGAATGCTCATCAAACACTTATTTGGAACATCCCACAGGAGTGCAGGCTAATTGGGAACAGGTGGGTGCCATGATTGGGTATAAAAACAGCTTCACAAAAAAATGCTCAGTCTTTCACAAAAAAGGATGGGGCGAGGTACACCCCTTTGTCCACAACTGCGTGGGCAAATAGTCAAACAGTTTAAGAACAACCTTTCTCAAAGTGCAATTGCAAGAAATTTAGGGATTTCAACATCTACGCTCCATAATATCATCAAAAGGTTCAGAGAATCTGGAGAAATCACTCCACATAGGCGGCATGGATGGAAACCAACATTGAATGACCATGACCTTCAATCCCTCAGACGGCACTGCATCAAAAACTGACATCAATCTCTAAAGGATATCACCACATGGGCTCAGGAACACTTCAGAAAACCACTGTCACTAAATACAATTCGTCACTACATCTGTAAGTGCAAGTTAAAGCTCTACTATACAAAACGAAAGCCATTTATCAACAACATCCAGAAACGCCGCCGGCTTCTCTGGGCCAGAGATCATCTAAGATGGACTGATGCAAAGTGGAAAAGTGTTCTGTGGTCTGACGAGTCCACATTTCAAATTGTTTTTGGAAATATTCGACATCGTGTCATCTGGACCAAAGGGGAAGCGAACCATCCAGACTGTTATCGACGCAAAGTTCAAAAGCCAGCATCTGTGATGGTATGGGGGTGCATTAGTGCCCAAGGCATGGGTAACTTACACACCTGTGAAGGCACCATTAATGCTGAAAGGTACATACAGGTTTTGGAACAACACATGTTGTCATCTAATCGCTGTCTTTTTCATGGACGCCCCTGCTTATTTCAGCAAGACAATGCCAAGCCAGATTCAACACGTGTTACAGCAGCGTGGCTTCGTAAAAAAAGAGTGCGGGTACTTTGAAACCTTCAACAATTAGTGTTCTCAGTTCCCAAACGTTATTTTGAGTGTTGTTAAAAGAAAAGGTGATGTAACACAGTGGTGAACATGCCCTTTCCCAACTACTTTGGCAAGTATTGCAGCCATGAAATTCAAAGTTAATTATTATATGCAAAAAAAAAATAAAGTTTATGAGTTTGAACATCAAATATGTTGTCTTTGTAGTGCATTCAACTGAATATGGGTTGAAAAGGATTTGCAAATCATTGTATTCTGTTTATATTTACATCTAACACAATTTCCCAACTCATATGGAAACGGGGTTTGTACTAACAGCAGGTATGTAACATCCTAATGGAGGTTTGTGTATGTTTTTTTAGCTCGAGTGTTAGCTGACTTTTGTTTGATTTTTTTTACGAGTTAGAATGCACAAACAAAGAAAAAACACATGTTCTTGTTTAACATAAGGCTTGTGAATGATAAACACCTCAAACATCTCCTGTTAAAGGTTAATTTTTCTAAAAATATTATTTTTTTTAAAACTCCTTGCTTTACACAAATTATATTTCCTTTGCTTTTCTTTTTCAGTAAAGTGCATGCACAAGTACCAAATATCGATCCGATGGTTTCCCATGTGTGTTTTTGATCTTTTAATGGCCGCGAACCTCTAGGCGTACCGCGTTTGAGCCCACTTCACACCTAAAGTCTGACACGTTCGGCAAACACAAGCTTATGCAAAGGTGGAAAGCCAGTTAACATCTAAATGTCCTTCAATGAGCGCACAGAGAGTCTTCTATTTTACTAAAGTCAATTCTCAAAGGTAAACATGCTATGCTATAGATACACACTCTATTGTATGTACAGTACAACTTACTGTAAAGGTAAGGACCTCAACAGAGAATGCTATTTGTGATTTTCCCCATTCAATGAAAACTATGCGGGAACTAAACATGACTCGCCATTGATATCGACAACTGATATATGGCTTTAGGATTGGGAACTAATCATGACTCAACGTTGATATCGACAACTGATATGTGGCTTTAGGATCGGGAACTAATCATGACTCGACTTTATCATCGACAATTGATACATGGCTTTACGATCAGGAACTAATCATGACTCAACGTTGATATTGACAACTGATATATGGCTTTAGGATCGGGAACTAATCATGACTCGACTTTATTATCAACAACTGATACATGGCTTTACGATCGGGAACTAATCATGACTCGACCTTGATATCGACAACTGATACATGGCTTTACGATCGGGAACTAATCATGACTCGACCTTGATATCGACAACTGATATATGGCTTTAGGATCGGGAACTAATCATGACTCGACGTTGATATCGACAACTGATATATGGCTTTAGGATCGGGAACTAATCATGACTCGACTTTATTATCGACAACTGATACATGGCTTTACGTTTGGGAACCAATCATGACTCGACGTTGATATCGACAACTGATATATGGCTTTAGGATCGGGAACTAATCATGACTCGACGTTGATATCGACAACTGATATATGGCTTTAGGATCGGGAACTAATCATGACTCGACGTTGATATCGACAACTGATATATGCCTTTAGGATCGGGAACTAATCATGACTCAAATTTATTATCGACAACTGATACATGGCTTTACGATCAGGAACTAATCATGACTCGACTTTATTATACAAAACTCATACATGGCTTTACGATCGGGAACTAATCATGACTCGACGTTGATATCGACAACTGATATATGGCTTTAGGATTGGGAACTAATCATGACTCGACTTTATTATCGACAACTGATACATGGCTTTACGATCGGGAACTAATCATGACTCGACGTTGATATAAACAACTGATATATAGCTTTAAGATCGGGAACTAATCATGACTCGACTTTATTATACATAACTCATACATGGCTTTACGATCGGGAACTAATCATGACTCGACGTTGATATAAACAACTGATATATGGCTTTAGGATCGGGAACTAATCATGACTCGACTTTATTATACACAACTCATACATGGCTTTACGATCGGGAACTAATCATGACTCGACGTTGATATAAACGAGTGATATATAGCTTTAGGATCGGGAACTAATCATGAATCGACTTTATTATACACAACTCATACATGGCTTTACGATCGGGAACTAATCATGACTCGACGTTGATATAAACAACTGATATATGGCTTTAGGATCGGGAACTAATCATGACTCGACTTTATTTTACACAACTCATACATGGCTTTACGATCGGGAACTAATCATGACTCGACGTTGATATAAACGAGTGATATATAGCTTTAGGATCGGGAACTAATCATGAATCGACTTTATTATACACAACTCATACATGGCTTTACGATCGGGAACTAATCATGACTCGACGTTGATAGACAACTGATACAGTTGTGATCAAAATTATTCAACCCCTACACAATTTTGGTGTTTTAGCAAGTAGGACATTTATTCCGTATTTTGTTTATAGTCATATCAAATAAAGATGCATCAAAGAGACAAATGCAACTTGAATTACAACATTATATTTTGCAACATACCAAACAGTGTCATTTCTCTTAATATCTCTTTGACAAAATTATTCAACCCCTTGAAGATCATAACTCTTAAGAACAGAATTTGAATAAGGTCTTTCCAATCAGGTGTTGAAAACACCTGTAGATGTGATTACAACCATAACGAGCAACAATTAAACTGATTGAAAAAGACTGTGTCGCTAAGCTTTTTGTAGATGGTCAATGGTGTATTTGCAACATGGTGAAGTCCAGGGAGTGGTCAAAGAAGTCAAGAGAGGAGGTCATTTCTCTTCATAAGAAAGGATATGGATATAAGAAAATAGCAAAGACATTACACATTCCAAAAGACACAGTTGGGAGCATAATTCACAAGTTTAAAGCTAAAGGCACAGTGGAAACACTGCCTGGGCGTGGTAGAAAGAGGATGCTGTGTGCAACTGCTGTCCGGTATATTGAAAAACCCCCGGGTAACAGCTGAGGAACTACAACAGGACATTGCAGAGGGGGGAACGCAGGTTTCGTCCCAGACAATAATAAATGTCCAACTTGCTAAAACACCAAAATTGTGTGGGGGTTGAATAATTTTGATCACAACTGTACATGGCTTTAGGATCGGGAACTAATCATGACTCGACGTTGATATCGACAACTAATGTATGGCTTTAGGATCGGGAACTAATCATGACTCGACGTTGATATCGACAACTAATGTATGGCTTCAGGATCAGGATCGCACTTTGACTGTAATTTGTGGAAAAACTACAATTGCTGATGTACTGGTATTCCAATCCATTTTTGCAATATTAAGAAGAACCTCGTGGGGAAAGAAAATAATCAGGACTGTTTCCCTTGAGCGATAAAACACACACATGTTCAAAGTGCGGCCGGGGGACATTCTTTTACAATTACAATGAATTGATTATTAATAATGGGATAAATTATTAAATGTTACACTAATTCCTCTGCCAGCGGCTATAAAACAAAGCGAATATGTTGTACTTCAGCTTATCTTAAAGTAGTCATGTAACGATTACCAATGTTAATGATAACTGCAGTAAAAAAAAAAAAAATTCAACGGGGCGTACTACCATTTCATCCATCTATTTTATACCGCTTGTCCCTTTCAGGGTTGCGGGGGGTGCTGGAACCTATCTCAGCTGCAACTGGGCGGAAGGCGGCGTACACCCTGGACAAGTCGCCACCTCATCGCAGGGCTAACACAGATAGACAGACAACATTCACACTCACATTCACACACTTGGGCCAATTTAGTAATTTAGGAAGCCGGAGTACCCGGAGGAAACCCACACAGTCACGGGTAGAACATGCATACTCCACACAGAAAGATCCCGAACCCGGGATCTTTGTATTGTGAGGCACATGCAGAAACCCCTCTTCCACCAACTCAGGAGCCTTCGTTGGACCTTCACATATAGACTGGGTTAACTCTCTCATGAGAAGAGGCAATAAATTCAGACTTCAGAATGTAAAAGTGATAGCTCTATCCTAGAGAAGAGACTCCATGTTTATCTTAAACGTCAACCTACAAGTTATAGTGCACATCTGTTGTCTTCCCAGTCACTTACACATAAGTTAACAAGTGTAAGTCACACGCACACACTGTGGTGAGATTGTCCTCTGCATTTGCCCCAGCACCCTCACCCCCAGGGAGGTAAGGGGAGCAGTGAGCAGCATCAGTGGCCGCGCCCGGGAATCATTTTAGTGATTCAACCCCCAATTCCAACCCTTGATGCTGAATGCCAAAGCAGGGAATAAAATGGGCCCATTTTTATAGTCTTTGATATGACTCGGGCGGGGTTTGAACTCACCACCTACCCATCTTAGGGAGCCGCATTTGGTTAAAAAGATCTGGCCAGGGGCAGGGCTGTATCCATCTGTCTATCCATCTATCTATCTATCCATCTATCTATCGATGCAGAGCGCGATGATGTCACGTTATCGATTGTCAAATGCATTTTTAGACAATATGATTTGGCCCTAGTGTGTGAATGTGAGTGTGAATGTTGTCTGTCTATCTGTGTTGGCCCTGCGGTGAGGTGGCGACTTGTCCAGGGTGTACCCCGCCTTCCGCCCGATTGTAGCTGAGATAGGCACCAGCGCCCCCCGCGACCCCAAAAAAGGGAATAAGCGGTAGAAAATGGATGGATGGATGATTTGGCTGAGCGGCACGGAGACACCGAGAGTTACAAACAGTGGAAAATGGATTAGAAAGGACAGATTTTTTAAAAATTATTTAAATTCCCCCCCACACACAAAAAAAAACTTTTTTTTTTTTTTTTTACACGGGACTTCCCGCGGGACGGATTTTGGGTGCTGGCGGGCCGTAGTTTGGGGACCACTGCTCTAACCACAAGGTGAACATCTCCTTACATGGCCAGGTTGCACTCTCCTGAATAAACAGACATCCAGACAGAGAAAGTTGTTTTTATTTGACCTCCTCCAGGTACTGCAGTCCTGTATAAGGATATGTGTATAATCGCCCTTCTGCCTGGGAGGGGGTGACAAGACTACAAATACACTAAGATTACACACTAATAATATGTGAGTGGTCTGTAGTGGAAAAGTTGGGGCTCGACATCCAAAAAGGTTGCGAACTCCTGATGTAGACCACAAGGAAGTAGAAAAATATCATATTACGCCTAGTTTGGTGGAAACCCAGCCTAGGTTAGCGTAGCAGTTTTATCAGAACACAATGCAAAAGTTTTCCTCCACTTTTGTCTGACGAGCAAAAATCTTAACAATCGGCGACTTTTAGCTCGCTTTGTTGAAGTCGTTTCCGAGCAGTTGCAAATTTGACGGATTGTTTGTGTCGCCGCCGTGAAATACGGCGCGTCGACACATGCTACGCGGCGTAAGTGCTCCTGTTTACCGCTCGTCTACAGCGGCGCCGCAGTTAACTTTTACGGTGTCGCGCGGAAAACAAATCAAAAGAGTCGATCGTACATTAAGGACAGATGGGCGGGAAAAAGCGGCAGCGGGGAGATAATAAACGGCGTAGCAGCCTCTGAGTTTGCACTTTTGGGCGTTTTCATCCGGGGTCGGGGGGTGCAAAAAATTGAAAGCCTTATATACAAACCCCGTTTCCATATGAGTTGGGAAATTGTGTTCGATGTAAATATAAACAGAATACAATGATTTGCAAATCCTTTTCAAGCCATATTCAGTTGAATATGCTACAAAGACAACATATTTGATGTTCAAACTCATAAACATTTTGTTTTTGCAAATAATCATTAACTTTAGAATTTGATGCCGGCAACACGTGACAAAGAAGTAGGAAAGGTGGCAATAAATACTGATAAAGTTGAGGAATGCTCATCAAACACGTATATGGAACATCCCACAGGTGTGCAGGCTAATTAGGAACAGGTGGGTGCCATGATTGGCTATAAAAGCAGCTTCCATGAAATGCTCAGTTCACAAACAAGGATGGGGTGAGGGTCACCAATTTGTAAGCAAATTGTTTTAGAACAACATTTCTCAACGAGCTATTGCAAAGAATTTAGGGATTTTACCATCTATGGTCCGTAAAATCATCAAAAAGTTCAGAGAATCTGGAGAAATCACTGCATGTAAGCCATGATATTACGAACTTTTGATCCCTCAGGCGGTACTGCATCAATAACCGACATCAGTGTGTAAAGGATATCGCCACATGGGCTCAGGAACACTTCAAAAAAACACTGTCAGTAACTACTGTCACGCCTGTAAATCTGGTTTTATGTTTGATCATGTTTTGTTTTGTTTTCTGGACTCTTGTTCCGTTTTTTCACTTCCTGGTTTGTTTTTGTTACTATGACAACTCATTGATTTTCACCTTGCCCTCCTAGTCACGCCCATGCCCTCAATCCCGCACCTGTTCCTAATCATCACAGCAATTACTTAAGTCATTTTCTTTCTGTCCATCAGTCTGGGAACATTAGCTAGCATTATATTCTACGACCTTTGCTGCTCATTGATCCCCTGCCACGCACCTTGCTGTTTATGCCTCTCGTTTTTTTGTCACAATTAGTTTTTCGAGATCATCTAAGATGGACTGATGCAAAGTGGAAAGGTGTTCTGTGGTCTGACGAGTCCGCATTTCAAATTATATTTGGAAACAGAGGACGTGGTGTCCTCTAGAACAAAGAGGAAAATAACCATTCGGATTGTTATAGGCGCAAAAGTTCAAAAGCCAGCATCTGTGATGGTATGGGGGTGTATTAGTGCCCAAGGCATGGGTAACTTACACATCTGTGAAGGCACCATTAATGCTGAAAGGTCCATACAGGTTTTGGAGCAACATATGTTGTCATCCAAGCAACGTTATCATGGGCGCCCCTGCTTATTTCAGCAAGACAAGTGTTACAACAGCGTGGCTTTGTAAAAAAAAGAGTGCGGGTACTTTTCTGGCCCGCCTGTAGTCCAGACTTGTCTCCCATCGAAAATGTGTGGGGCATTATGAAGCGTAAAATACGACAGCGGAGACCCCGGACTGTTGAAGGACTGAAGCTCTACATAAGACAAGAATGGGAAAGAATTCCACTTTTAAAGCTTCAACAATTAGTTTTCCTGAGTTCCCAAACGTTTATTGAAGAAAAGGTGATGTAACACAGTTGTGAACATGCTCTTTCCCAACTACTTCAGCCATGAAATTGTAAGTTAATTATTATTTGCAAAAAAAAAGTTTATGAGTCAAATATATATATATATAAATACATATATACACACACTAAAGACCTACCTACCTACATACATACATATATACATACATATATTTATACATACATACATACACATATACATACATTTTCAATAATTAATTTTATTACCGCAAAATAAAACATTTAATGTCATTGAAACGTAAATGAACCTTACAACAACTTCAAACAGGATTTAAAGCCAGTGCCTGCAGAATTGCAAGACAAAAACTGTTCCACTGCGCAATAGGAGCCACGGGCACAAATGGGGGAAATTCGCCATCATACTTCTATCATTATAGATGATCACAAATTCATAAGAAGCGCCGTGTCATTAATTAACGGACATTTTACATGCACTTCTTTACGATAAACTGGTCCCTGGACAAGAGACAGTGCCATACAAAGTGGGGAGGAAATAATACTAAAGTACAGTGGGTCTGGGTGAATGTTCGCCTCATTCTTGTGAGAATCCTGTGTGGGACTGAAGCATTAAAGGCCTACTGAAACCCACGCAGTCTGATAGTTTATATATCAATGATGAAATATTAACATTGCAACACATGCCAATACGGCCGGTTTAGTTTACTAAATTACAATTTTAAATTTCCCGCGAAGTTTCTTGTTGAAAACGTCGCGGAATGATGACGCGTGCGCGTGACGTCTCGAGTTGTAGCGGACATATTAGCCCAGCACCACACACGGCTAAAAGTCGTCTCTTTTCATCGCATAATTACACAGTAATTTGGACATCTGTGTTGCTGAATCTTTTGCAATTTGTTCAATTAATAATGGAGACATCAAAGAAGAATGCTGTTGGTGGAAAGCGGTGGATTGCAGCCGGTGTTTCTTTGTTTGTTGTGAAGCTTTAACACAGAGCGGTCAAGCGAACGCGTTTCTCTACGTCAACCAGCAAGTTTTTGGATGGGAAAATTGTGATATTAGGTCGGCTCTTACCGGAGACTTCAGTGAATTATGGGACCTCATCCTGCAGCTCAAAAATCTTCAAATCTTTCATCCTCGCTCAAATCAATGGGGAAATTGTTGCTTTCTTGGTCTGAATCGCTCTAGCTGCTGGTGGCCATGATTGTAAACAATGTGAGGATGTGAGGAACCATACAACCCGTGACATCACGCGCACATCGTCTGCTACTTTCGGTACAGGCAAGGCTTTTTTATTAGCGACCAAAAGTTGCAAATTTTATCGTCGATGTTCTCTACTAAATCCTTTCAGCAAAAATATGGCAATATTGTGAAATGATGAAGTATGACACATAGAATGGACCTGCTATCCCCGTTTAAATAAGAACATCTCATTTCAGTAGGCCTTTAAGGAGCTACATGACGAGCCGCAGTGTGCTCAAACAACCACCAGGTAGCATCTGTGAGCAGATCATACTGTATCATCTCTTTCTCTTAGGTACTTAGGTCTTCATAGCGAGGAAACGTTTTTCTTCAAGCCTTATTTACTCACACTTCAAGTCAGGTAAGATGCAAAAAAAATGATGTGCATGGCGGAATATGTGTTCCTGGCGAAGAACCACAGCTCCTCCGCGCTGGCAGCTCTCTAATCAAATACTTCTGTGAGAAGCTGTGATATGAAGGTAAATATTTGTGTCGCTCTTAAAAGCACGTTTTAATGACGACTTGATGTCACTTCAGTTAAATCCACACAACAACACGGCGCGTTGGCAATGGCTCGTTTGCGTTTCCGTCCAATTTCCCCCGATGCGAGCGAAGACATCTTAAACGGTCCATTAGGAGGTGGGTTACGTCCTCCTGTGGCATTTGGCAAAAGCACGTTTCCTATTCAAACACAAAACGGGGCAATTTGTGCAAATGGCATGCGTAATGGCGCCCGCAGACTCCCAGGTGCGCCCACCGAGGACGACGCTCACCTTCTTGAAATGCATCGGCGAGGACGGCCCGTGCGGGCGGGTGAAGGAGTGGCGGTGTCATTGGTTAAGGACGTGAGCGGAGGAGGACGGCTAATGAAATTGCTACTCGCCATACTAAGCAGAGGCGTTTAGGATGGCGGGAGATCAGATTGTCTGCTTATTTTGACGCGGCGGAATGAGCTGTCTCCTGGTGGAAGGAGCGATAATTCAGCTGTCATTCCCGGTGAAGAGGCGGCGACGCAATGAGAAGCAATTTCTGCCAGGGTGAAGCACATCAGCAATCCTTTGGCCCGAGCGCCAAAACACATAAGGAACCTTTCTGGGAAGATCCTCACCTGTCAGCCATGTTGGGTTGTCTGTGAAAGACGCCATGTCTTTCTCAAAAGCACAACCCTGAGAGTCAAAAATCATTCCACGGATACTACTGTACACACACACATACATACATGTAGTATATACATACATACTGTACATACTGTGCACACTGTACATACATACATGCATACATACATACTGTACATCAATCAATCAATGTTTATTTATACAGCCCTAAATCACAACTGTCTTAAAGGGATGCATTATATACATACATACATACAGACATACATAAATACATACTGTACATAAATACATACATAGTTACATACATACATACTTTTGTACATACATACTCTACATAAATACATACATATATACTTTTGTACATAAATATATACATACAAACACACCTACATACATACATAGATACATACATACTGTTTACACATACATAAATACATACTGTACATAAATACATACATACTTTTGTACATACATGCATACATACATACTCTACATAAATACATACATATATACTTTTGTACATAAATATATACATAAACACACCTACATACATACATACTGTTTACACATACATAAATACGTTTGTACATACATACACACCTACATACATACATACATACTGTATACATATACACACACATACATATATACATACATTCATACATACATACATGCATACATACATACATACTGTACACACACATACATACATACAAACTGTGCACACACACACATACATACATACATACATACTGTACACACACACACGCATACATACATACTGTACACACACATACATACATACAGGCATGCATACATACATACATAAATACATACATACATGCAAAAATACATACTCTTCATAAATACATACATAGATACGTTTGTACATAAATATATACATACATACACACCTACATACATACATACTGTACACACATACATAAATACATACATACGTTTTTACATACATATATACATACTGTATACACATTCATACATACATACATATATACTGTATACACATATATATACATACAAATACACATACATACATACATACATTCATACATACATTCACACATATATACATACATACTGTATACACACATACATACATACATAAATATACACACACACACATACATACATACATACATGCATACATATACTGTACACACATACATATATATACATACAGTACTCACATACATACATACATACATACATACATACTGTACACACACATACATACATACTGTACACACATACATACATACTGTACACACATACATACATACAGTACTCACATACATACGTACATACATACATACATACTGTATCAATCAATCAATCAATGTTTACTTATATAGCCCTAAATCACTAGTGTCTCAAAGGGCTGCACAAACCACCACGACATCCTCGGTAGGCCCACATAAGGGCAAGGAAAACTCACACTCATACATACGTACATACATACATACATACTGTACACATATACAAACATACTGTACACATATACAAACATACTGTACACATATACAAACATACTGTACACACATACATACATACTGTACACACATACATACGTACATACATACATACATACATACATACAGACTGTACACATATACAAACATACTGTACACACATACATACATACATACATACTGGACAAACATACTTTTGTACCTACATACTGTGTACAGTATGTATGTATGTATGTATGTTTTAATTTTCCTGAAGGAATCAATAAAGTACTATCTATCTATCTATCTATCTATTTATCTATACATACATACCTACATACTGAGCATAAAAACATATTTGCATATTAGGGTTGTCCCAAAATGTATTTCGATACTTTTCAATACTTTTCTAAATAAAGGGGATCACAAACAAAAATATTACCGTACATTAAACATATGTTTTTTTATTGCAATCAAAGATCAATGTTAGCTTTAAATACAATAGTGAACATACTAGACAACTTCTCTTTAGATAGTAAGTGAGCAAACAAAGGCTCCTAATTACTCAGCTGACATATGCAGTAACATATTGTGTCATTTATCATTCTAGTATTTTGTCAAAATTATGAAGGACAAGCTGTAAAAATGTATTATTACTTGTTAATATCTGCTTATTTTCTATTTTAAGATGTTCTATCTACACTTCTCTTCAAATGTTATAATCACTTAGTCTGTTTGGATGCTTTACATTAGTTTTGGATGATACCACAAAGTTAGGTATCGATCTGATACCAATTAGTTGCAGGATCATACATTGGTCATATTTAAAGTCTTCATGTGTCCAGGGACATAGTTTCTGAGTTTATAAACATTATATAAATTTTAAAAAAAGGGAAAAATATTTTGTGACGATATAAAATATCCATGTAATCATTGTAGTATCGACTAGATACGCTCTTGTACTTGGTATCATTACAGTGGATACCCGTTGTAGCTCCAACCGTGGCATTTGTTTTCGTTTTGGAGCGCGTATGTAGTGAAGCATGTTTAGCTATTACTTGCCTTGCAGGGAAGATACTTGTTAGAAATATAGTTTATTTGTCGCCATGGAGATGAGGATTAGTGATTTAGAAGTAGTGGATGGACGTTAGCCGCCAGCCATGTTTCAAAGCACCTCAAGTAGGGCGGAGTTTTAGTGTTATCGCTTCACTTTTATCGTGTTTAAGCCAAAATGTGTCTATTCTCCATTTTCTGTTGACACACATTGTCTGTTTGCAAGTACTCCGTGATTTTGCGCTGCCGAACATGCTCCTTTCTTTTTAAAACGGCACGCCGTCATGCATGTTAATGAAAAATTAAAAAAATAAAACGGAACCAGTATTTTTTGGAGGGACGTTTTTTTATTTATTCCTACCATTCGAACCGGAGGGTGTGTTCCAACTATCGTGGGATCACACTCCTCAGCCTTCCCGGTAAGGTTTATTCAGGTGTACTGGAGAGGAGGCTACGCCGGATAGTCCAACCTCGGATTCAGGAGGAACAGTGTGGTTTTCGTCCTGGTCGTGGAACTGTGGACCAGCTCTATACTCTGGGCAGGGTTCTTGAGGGTGCATGGGAGTTTGCCCAACCAGTCTACATGTGCTTTGTGGACTTGGAGAAGGCATTGGACCGTGTCCCTCGGGAAGTCCTGTGGGGAGTGCTCAGAGAGTATGGGGTATCGGACTGTCTGATTGTCTGATCAGTGTCAGAAGAGTAAGTCGGACATGTTTCCAGTGAGGGTTGGACTCCGCCAAGGCTGCCTTTGGTCACCGATTCTGTTTATAACTTTTATGGACAGAATTTCTAGGCGCAGTCAAGGTTTGGTGACCGCAGGATTAGGTCTCTGCTTTTTGCAGCTGATGTGGTCCTGATGGCTTCATCTGGCCAGGATCTTCAGCTCTCACTGGATCGGTTCGAGAATCAGCACCTCCAAGTCAGTGTTAATTTTGTTGACGAAAAATTTTCGTCATAGTCATCGTCAACGACCTATTTTTCTGACTAAAACGAGACAATAACTAAATAAAAAAATAATTTACGTGGACTAAGACGATGACGAGGTGTATTGACATATTCGTCAACGAATAAAAACGAGACGAAAATGTCTGCCAGAGACGAGATCCAATCGGAACTCATTTTGTTAGGAAGAGACGGGAGGAGTTGGGAAGAGAACCAAGGAAGTGGTAAGGAAGTTACGTAAACGTAGTTTGCGTTTGAGACTGACCCGGGAATGCGCCGCAGAAGACAACATGTCAACACCGTGGGGAAATTTTATATTTGAGGTCAAAGATAACAAGACGCAGTGTAACAAAAATGCAGCGCGAGGATTACGGGGAAAAACACAACAAACTTGAAGCGACATTTACAGTCCAATCACCCCGAAATCCACACCCAGGTAAGCATTTTCCACAACATACAACTCACTCGACGTTATCCCGTTTATTACACGGCTTACTCGTGGAATACTAAATTTGTGACATGATTTTCATCAAAGTACGACTTGTATCGGTGATTTTTCTGCTGTTTTGCTTTGACTTTCAGAAATTGAAGAGAAAGTTTACATATTACCCTTTAGTCCACTAAATCTACTGTAGTTTTCGTCGACTATAATCTTATGATATTCCGGCAACTAAAACTAGACTAAAACTAAAACAATTTAAATAACTAAATTATGACTAAAATGTAATTTAGTTTTAGTCATAATTGCGTTCAAAGGACTCCGGCTTATTAGTGATCCCCAAAGCCCAAAAAAAGTCTGCGGGCTGTAGAGCTTTTTTCATTTCGGGCTCCAGTACTCTGGAATACCCTCCCGGTAACAGTTCGAGATGCTACCTCAGTAGAAGCATTTAAGTCTCACCTTAAAACTCATTTGTATACTCTAGCCTTTAAATAGACTCCCTTTTTAGACCAGTTGATCTGCCGTTTCTTTTCTTTTTCTTCTATGTCCCACTTTCCTTTGTGGAGGGAGTCCGGTCCGATCCGGTGGCCATGTACTGCTTGCCTGTGTATCGGCTGGGACATCTCTGCGCTGCTGATCAGCCTCCTCTTGGGATGGTTTCCTGCTGGCTCCGCTGTGAACGGGACTCTCGCTGCTGTGTTGGATCCGCTTTGGACTGGACTCTCGCGACTGTGTTGGATCCATTATGGATTGAACTTTCACAGTAACATGTTCTCATAGTCATCATTGTCACCGATGTCCCACTGGGTGTGAGTTTTCCTTGCCCTTATGCGGGCCTACCGAGGATGTCGTGGTGGTTTGTGCAGCCCTTTGAGACACTAGTGATTTAGGGCTATATAAGTAAACATTGATTGATAATTTAGTTATTTAAATTGTTTGAGTTTTAGTCTAGTTTTAAAAGACTATGACTAAAACTAAATCAAATGTTGCTGTCAAAATTAACACTGCTCCAAGTCAAAGTCCATGGTTCTCGCCCGAAAGAGGGTGGAGTGCCATCTCCAAGTTGGGGAGGAGACCCTGCCCCAAGTGGAGGAGTTCAAGTACCTCGGAGTCTTGTTCACGAGTGGGGGAAGAATGGACCGTGTGATCGGTGCGGCGTCTTCAGTAATGTATCGATCCGTTGTAGTAAAGAAGTAACTGAGCCGGGAGGCAAAGCTCTCAATTTACCAGTCGATCTACGTTCCCGTCCTCACCTATGGTCATGAGCTTTGGGTTATGAGCGAAAGGACAAGATCACGGGTACAAGCGGCCCAAATGAGTTTCTAAGCTCTCCCTTAGAGATAGGGTGAGAAGCTCGGTCATCCGGGGGGAGCTCAAAGTAAAGCCAGATGAGGTGGTTTGGGCATCTGGTCAGGATGCCACCCGAATGCCTCCCTAGGGAGGTGTTTAGGGCAAGTCCGACCGGTAGGAGGCTACGGGGAAGACCCAGGACACGTTGGGAAGACTATGTCTCCCGGCTGGCCTGGGAACGACTTGGGATCCCCCGGGAAGAGCTGGATGAAGTGGGTGGGGAGAGGAAAGTCTGGGCTACCCTGCTTAGGCTGCTGCCCCCGCGACCCGACTTTGGATAAGCGGAAGAAGATGGTTGGATGGATATCGGAAGTCCGATTTTATCGGACATCTCTAATAATTACATACAGACATACATACGTAAAGGTGTATGTTTTAGCACATGTTCACACTTCAGAAGTAGAAAAGTTCGATTCCAAAGGTTTAGAACTCAGACTGGATCATGTCAACTTCTGCAAAGGAGATATTGCATCAAATATATTGACCTATTTGTCAGTGTTTAAGAATGTATTATTAAATCGACGCAAAGAAAGTTTGTTGTAATGACAATTCAGCGCGTCTGACTTCATCACTGATCTTCGAGCGCTAGGTGGTGTTTAAAAATAGAATCCTGCATATGATCAGACGGACTATGAAGTTATTCTTAGACTATTTATATATTTATTTCCCTCATCTATTCTCACTGCGGCTTCCGCGTGCCTTCATGTCGTCGCGAGGAGGACAAAAGGCATAAAAGATGGAGTGGATGCCGGCAAAGAGCTTCAGAGGAAGCTCGCCAATTGAAGTTTCCACATGGCAGAAAACGCCCGCTTAGTCGGGCTGCCAACGGCCTGCCAACAGCCTGACAACAGCGACGGCCTGTCACATCCGAGGCGGCGCGAGCAGATTCAAATGGTGTCCCGAAACCTCACTTTGATTCCATTACAGCCGTTATTACCGGCGAGATGTGAGCTCAGCTTCACTCCGAGGCCTCGGTCAAAGAAAACCAAATAGTTTCAAAAGCCACAACATTAACGGCGAGGATGTGTTTCAATTACAATGTTTATGTCAGAGTTAGTGTTTGACAAACCCCAAGATGCAAAGAAGGAGTCGGGCATTGAATAAGGAAACATGGTTTGATAAAACACTAAGACAAAACCAAACAAAAGGTACAAACAAAAAGCGCGCACGTGGGCGGATAACAAACTTGGCTATGGACAAACAAACTTGGAAGCAGGTAACAAAAGACAGCTTACCAAGGGGCGGCACGGCGTAGTGGCTAGAGCGGCCGTGCCAGAAACCTGAGGGTTGAAGGTTCGCTTCCCACCTATTAACATCCAAAATCGCTGCCGTTGTGTCCTTGGGCAGGACACTTCACCCTTTGCCCCCGGTGCCGCTCACACTGGTGAATGAATGATGAATGAATGATTGGTGGTGGTCGGAGGGGCCGTAGGTGCAAACTGGCAGCCACGCTTCTGTCAGTCTACCCCAGAGCAGCTGTGGCTACAGATGTAGCTTACCACCACCAGGTGTGAATGAATGATGGGTTCTCACTTCTCTGTGAGCGCTTTGAGTATCAAACAATAGAAAAGTGCGATATAAATCTAATCCTTTATTATTATTAAATAAATGATAAATGGGTTGTACTTGTATAGCGCTTTTCTACCTTCAAGGTACTCAAAGCGCTTTGACATTACTTCCACATTTACACACACATTCACACACTGATGGAGGGAGCTGCCATGCAAGGCGCTAACCAGCACCCATCAGGAGCAAGGGTGAAGTGTCTTGCTTAGGACACAACGGACGTGACGAGGTTGGTACAAGGTGGGGATTGAACCCGGGAACCTCGGGTTGCGCACGGCCACTCCCCGACTGCGCCACGCTATTTTTATTATTATTATTACCGCAACGCTGGTTTGACACGACCAGAGCGACAAGAAGTGACATCCTCAAGACAATAATCCAGCACTCGACTAGAGGACAAAACAGGTTCAAATAGAAGCGGGCTGATTGACACCAGGTGTGGCCAGGTGCCAATCGGCCGCAACTGAGGGAAAACAGCGCAAAGGGGGAAAAAAACGGGAAACAGACAAAATAAGAGCACTGACAGGAACTAAAAACAGGAAATACTAAACGCACAGAGGGAAAACTAAAACTTAAACAAACAAACTGTCAGTGGCAAGCCTGACACTTTATGAACCTCAAACATCACAATTAAATGATTACTCATCGATACAGGCTGGTTGTACTACTATTACCCCCCCAATTATTGACTCCAAAGGCTGTCTAATTAAAAAAACGGGTGACTAGAATTGAAGATTAACAATATAATATACAAAAAGCCCGTCTCTCGTGTTTTTGTCCCTTGACGAGTATCGAAACTGAAAGTTACCTTGACATGTTTCCCAACTCTCCTTTTAGGTTGGTACTTCATGAAACCATTCAAATAAATAGAATAATATAATATATCGCCAAAAGTATTTGACCTCCCATTCAAATATAAAATCGAGCACTTAGGCATGGAGAGTGTTTCTACAAACATTTGTGAAAGAATTGGCCACTCTCAGGAGCTCAGTGATTTCCAGCGTGGAACTGTCATAGGATGCCACCTATGCAACAAATCCAGTCGGGAAATTTCCTCGCTCCTAAATATTCCAGAGTCAACTGTCGGCTTTTTTATAAAACAATGGAAGATTTTGGGAACAACAGCAACTCAGCCACTAAGTGGTAGACCATGTAAACTGACAGAGAGGGGTCAGCGGATGCTGAAGTGCAGAGTGTATGGAGGTCGCCGACTTTCTGCACAGCCAGTTGCTACATAGCTCCAATCTTCATGTGACCTTCCAATTAGCCCACGTACAGTAAGCAGAGAGCTTCATGAAAAGGGTTTCCATGGCCGTGCAGCTGCATCTAAGCCATACATCACAAAGTCCAATGCAAAGCGTCGGATGCAGTGTTGTAAAGCACGTCGCCACTGGACTCTAGAGAAGCGGAGACGCGTTCTCATGACTGATGAATCACGCTTTTCCATCTGGCAATCTGATGGACCAGTCTGGGGTTGGAGGTTGCCAGGAAAATGGTACATTTCGGACTGCATTGTGCAGGGTGTGAAATTTGGGGGAGGAGGAATTATGGTGTGGGGTTGTTTTTCAGGAGTTGGGTTTGGCCCTTTAGTTCCAGTGAAAGGAACTTTGAATGCTTCAGGATACCAAAACATTCTGGACAATACCATGCTCCATACCTTGTGGGAATAGTTTGGAGCGGGCCCTTTCCTCTTCCAACATGACTGTGCACTAGTGCACAAAGCAAAGTCTATAAAGACATGGTGTGGATGAACTTGACTGGCCTGCACAGAGTCCTGACCTGAACCCGAAACAACACTTTTGGGATTAATTAGAACGGAAACTGAGAGCCAGGCCTTCTCGACCAACATCGGTATGTGACCTCACCGATGCGCTTTTAGAAGAATGGTAGACACACACCGCAACCTTTTGGACAGCCTTCCCAGAAGAGATACTAATGAATAATTTTCGGTGTTATAGCGCCTCTGAAACGTACCAGCGTCGTCATCACGTCGAGTCATTTCTGGTTTACGAACAGACGAGCATGTTCGGCAGCGCACAATCACGGAGTACTTACAAGCAGACAGTGTGTAGACAAAAAAAAGGAGAATGAACGCATGTTGAGCCAAAAACTAACGATACAGGTGAAGCCACGAAACTGAAACGCCCTCAGGTAGAGGTGCCTTAAGACATGGCTAGCTAGCTAGCAGCAAAAATCCACCCACAGTCGGCAGTGTTTTAGCTTCTTCTTAATCACTAATTAAAAGTATGTTTCTTTTAAGTAGCATTATCACTGGAGGACAAGGAATAGCTAAAAATGCTTCACTACACACCGTAGCTCACCGGTGTCACAATGTAAACAAATAACATGGGTGGATCTACACCTGACATCCACTATAATGATACCAAGTACAAGAGTATCTAGTCGATACTACAATGATTACATCAATCAAAGCGTTTTTAGCTACTTCCAAATCACTAATCCTCGCCTCCATGGCGACAAATTAAGTAATTATCCTACAAGTATCATTATCACTGCAGGGCGAGGAATAGCTAACAGAGGTGGGATCAAGTCATTGTTTTGCAAGTCACAAGTAGGTCTCAAGTCTTTGCCCTCAAGTCTCGAGTCAAGACAGGCAAGTCCCAAGTCAAGGCTGGAAAGATACAGGCACGTATCTAGTCGATACGACTATGATTACGTCGGTATTTTTTGGCATCACATCTTTCTTTTCTTTTTTTAAAATTCATATTATGTTTCTAAACTCAGGATATACGTCCCTGGACACATGAGTACTTTGAGTATGACCAATTTATGATCCTCTAGTGACTTAGTATCGGATTGATACCTAAAATTGTGGTATCATCCAAAACTAATGTAAAGACACAAGAAGAATAAGTGATTATTACATTTTAACAGAAGTGTAGATAGAACATGTCAAAAGAGAAAGTAAGCAGATATTAACAGTACATTAATAAGTAGAATAATAATTCATTTTCTACCGCTTGTCCTCAATAATGTTGACAAAATAATAGAATGATAAATGACACAATATGCTACTGCATATGTCAGCAGACTTAATTAGGAGTCTTTGTTTGTTTACTAACTACTAAAAGACAAGTTGTCTAGTATGTTCACTATTTCATTTAAGGACTAAATTGCAAAAACAATGTCATGTTTCGGGATCATGTTTTGTTTAGTTGTGTTATGTTACTTCAAGACTCCATTAATTCCTGTTTTTTCATTCCCTTGTTTTTTTTTCCATGGCAACTCATTGGTTTCACCTGTACTCATTTGGACTCACGCACTTGATTTGTTTAGGACTCACGTACCTGTGTTAATCATGTCAGTAATATTTGAGCTTGTAGTTGCCAGGCAGTCGTGCTCTGTTCACTTTGGTTATGTATCACTCCGCTCATTTCCTTCCAAGTAAGTTTTGTTTATTCATGTCAGGTTTAGCGAGTCTTTTGTTTAATATCCATAGTTTTGACTTTGTAGTAGGTTTTTTTTTTTTTTGCCAAGTTTGTTCCCCGCCTTGTGCGCGCCTTTAAGTTTGCACTTTTTTTAATAGATAAATTAAACTAAACTATGTGTTTACCTTCACACCATGTCCCGTCACCTTCCTTTGCATTCCGGGAAAACAAACCACACCATAGTGTCAGACTTGGACTTGGACTTGGATTGTTTCTTCGAAGCAAAGGATAGTTGGCACGAGCGAGACGTGAATATGAGCACTGGTTTTTAAATGCTTGGATAACTCTGCTCCCCAACTGCTCTGCAAGGCAATTACAAGACTGCAAAGTGGTACCAGATCTACTGTTGCGTTGCATTCCGTAGAACAGTTTTTGCCCGGACTGCCTTTTCGATAAAAGGACCACAACTATGGAACTCTTTACCTGAGACTTTGAAAAGTATATCTGCACTTGTCACTTTCAAAAAAACAAACAAAATGATGGCTAGTTGAGCAGCAATCGTGTTCCTATATTCGTAGTTTTTTCTAATTTTTCCAAAAATGTTTTATCTAGTTTGCACTTTGTCCGTATTATTTCTATTATCATTGTTATCGACTCATTTTTGCCTTATTATTTTCATTTTCCTGTTTTAATGATGTTAGATCTGTGTTGTTGTTGTTGGGGACAAGTGTTGAAAATTAGCTTTGGCTACAAACACTATGATGCATACATTGGATAACTGTTTCAAATGTCTATGTTTTTTGTATCTGTACCTATTTCAAATAAACCTTAGAAAAAATAATAACATTTTATTTATATACTAAAAAAAAGGAAAACAAAGGGCGCGCACAATGGCGGAAAACAAACGTGGCTAATACCCATCCATCCATTTTCTACCGCTTATTCCCTTTCGGGGTCGCGGGGGGCGCTGGCGCCTATCTCAGCTACAATCGGGCGGAAGGCGGGGTACACCCTGGACAAGTCGCCACCTCATCGCAGGGCCAACACAGATAGACAGACAACATTCACACTCAGATTCACACACTAGGGCCAATTTAGTGTTGCCAATCAACCTATCCCCAGGTGCATGTCTTTGGAGGTGGGAGGAAGCCGGAGTACCCGGAGGGAACCCACGCATTCACGGGGAGAACATGCAAACTCCACACAGAAAGATCCCGAGCCTGGATTTGAACCCAGGACTGCAGGAACTTCGTAATGTGAGGCAGACGCACTAACCCCTCTGCCACCGTGAAGCCCACGTGGCTAATGAAAAAAGAAAAAACTAGCACAAAGGCTGTAAAACTATAGAAGTGAAACAAAAACTTGCACTGTGGCATAAATAACATAAACGTACGTGGCATGGACAGCATAGTAAACAGAGCAGCGTGGCATGAAGGTAGATGAGGAATATGCGGGATATGTAAAGTTGCCAGACTGAACACTTGGCAACCGTGGCCTAAATAATAGCTATGATTATGATTAACAGGTGTGAGAACTGAGGACCGGAGCGTGACTTGGAGACAAGGTGGAAACTAATGAGTTGCTATGGAAACAAAGAAAACAAGGAAGTGCCAGAGCAGGATACAAGTGTCCAAAAAATAACCAAACATGATCTTATGGGCGTGACAAATTGCCCTCGCTCTGACAAATAAACATATGTTTAATGTACCGAAAGATTTTGGGTGTAAAAAAAAGACAATAATGCCATTTTTTTTGTGGTCCCCCTTATTTAGAAAAGTACCGAAAAGTATCGAAATCATTTTGGTACCGGTATCGTGTCAACACTAATCAGTAATAATGTAAACAGAAATGATTCAAATCTTATTTAGGTAAAAGTAACGCTAATTCAACATCCTTTGCATCGCTTAACGAATTAGACAGGTTTTGTCTGAGCTGTAAAGATTCAACAGCTGCTGCTACGTCGGCGTCAGGCTGTAAACAAACATTATTATTTGTCTTTATCGCCATGTTACAGAAGCCAAGAATGGCTTTCTTTGCACCTGCAATTATTTCAGTGCTGCTAACACCTTCATTTATCTTATCTTGCAGGAAAAAACAAGCCAGCCTCTGATAACAAGATAATCAGCCTGCCTGCTGTTGTGTTGTGTTGTGTTGTGTGTGTGTGTGTGTGTGTTTATGTGTGTTAAAGCAGATGGCCTTAATGTCTTCTTTAACTCTGCCTTTTCAGCTTTTAGCCCAGCACGCAGACGTGAGCAGTAAACCTCTCAGGTTATTTTTTTTTTTGTCTGCTTTAACGACGGCAGCTAACAAAAAAAAAACAAAAAAAACAAACAACATCTTAAATCTCGTCCTCGATTTCCATAGACTCATGCTCCGCCAGGTAAGGGATTCGGGATATTTGTTTTGTTGTGTTTATGTTGTGTTACGGTGTGGATGTTCTACCGAAATGTGTTTGTCATTCTTGTTTGGTGTGGGTTCACAGTGTGGTGCATATTTGTAACAGTGTTAAAGTTGTTTATACGGTCACCCTCAGTGTGACCTGTATGGCTGTTGACCAAGTATGCTTTCATCCATGTGTGTGTGTGTGTGTGTGTGTGTGCGTACATGCATGAGTGCGTACGTGAGTGCGTGTGTGTGTGTGTGTGTGTGTGTGTGTGTGTGTGTGTGTGTGTGTGCTAAAGCAGATGGCCTTAATGTCTTCTTTAACTTTGCCTTTTCAGCTTTTAGCCCAGCACGCAGACGTGAGCAGTAAACCTCTCAGGTTATTTTTTTTTTGTCTGCTTTAACGACGGCAGCTAACAAAAAAAAAACAAAAAAAACAAACATCTTAAATCTCGTCCTCGATTTCCATAGACTCATGCTCCGCCAGGTAAGTTTTGTTTTTTCCTGCCACAGTTTAGCGAGTTTTGTTTTGTTGTCCATAGGTCTGTCTAAGTATTAGTTTTTGTATCATGCGTTAAGTTGTTCCTTCGCCTTGTGCGCCCTTTTGTTTGTATCCCTGAGTCTCCAAAAATTAAATATGTTCCCACCTTTACGCATAGTCCGTAATAGTCCGTTTGCATCCCGGGAGAACAAACCCCGCAGCAAACTGAGACCCCCTTGTCTTGACACCAACATGGCACTTTTGGGACATGAGGAGGTTGAGGTGGGCGGGGTGTGTAGATTGTAGCGTCCTGCAAGAGTTAGTGCTGCAAGGGGTTGGGGATATTTGTTTTGTTGTGTTTATGTTGTGTTACGGTGCGGATGTTCTACCGAAATGTGTTTGTCATTCTTGTTTGGTGTGGGTTCACAGTGTGGCGCATATTTGTAACAGTGTTACAGTTGTTTATACGGCCACCCTCAGTGTGACCTGTATGGCTGTTGATCAAGTATGCTTTCATTCATGCGTGTGTGTGTGTGTGTGTGTGTGTGTGTGCGTACATGCATGAGTGCGTACGTGAGTGCGTACGTGAGTGCGTGTGTGCTAAAGCAGATGGCCTTAATCTCTTCTTTAATTTTGCCTTTTCAGCTTTTAGCCCAGCACGCAGACGTGAGCAGTAAACCTCTCAGGTTATTTATTTTTTTTTTTTTGTCTGCTTTAACGACGGCAGCCAACAAAAAAAAAAAAAAACAAAAAAAAACGAACAACATCTTAAATCTCGTCCTCGATTTCCATAGACTCATGCTCCGCCAGGTAAGTTTTGTTTTTTCCTGCCACAGTTTAGCGAGTTTTGTTTTGTTGTCCATAGGTCTGTCTAAGTATTAGTTTTTGTATCATGCGTTAAGTTGTTCCTTCGCCTTGTGCGCCCTTTTGTTTGTATCCCTGAGTCTCCAAAAATTAAATATGTTCCCACCTTCATGCCTAGTCCGTAATAGTCCGTTTGCATCCCGGGAGAACAAACCCCGCAGCAAAATGCGACCCCCTCGTCTTGACACCAACATGGCACTTTTGGGACATGAGGAGGTTGAGGTGGGCGGGGTGTGTAGATTGTAGCGTCCCGCAAGAGTTAGTGCTGCAAGGGGTTCGGGATATTTGTTTTGTTGTGTTTATGTTGTGTTACGGTGCGGATGTTCTACCGAAATGTGTTTGTCATTCTTGTTTGGTGTGGGTTCACAGTGTGGCGCATATTTGTAACAGTGTTAAAGTTGTTCATACGGCCACCCTCAGTGTGACCTGTATGGCTGTTGATCAAGTATGCTTTCATTCATGTGTGTGTTTGTGTATGTGTGCGTACATGCATGAGTGCGTACGTGAGTGCGTACGTGAGTGCGTGTGTGTGCGTGTGCTAAAGCAGATGGCCTTAATGTCTTCTTTAACTTTGCCTTTTCAGCTTTTAGCCCAGCACGCAGACGTGAGCAGTCAACCTCTCAGGTTATTTTTTTTTTTTGTCTGCTTTAACGACGGCAGCCAACAAAAAAAAAACAAAAAAAAAAGCGAACAACATCTTAAATCTCGTCCTGAATTTCCATAGACTCATGCTCTGCCAGGTAAGTTTTGTTTTTTCCTGCCACAGTTTAGCGAGTTTTGTTTTGTTGTCCATAGGTCTGTCTAAGTATTAGTTTTTGTATCATGCGTTAAGTTGTTCCTTCGCCTTGTGAGCCCTTTTGTTTGTATCCCTGAGTCTCCAAAAATTAAATACGTTCCCACCTTTATGCCTAGTCCGTAATAGTCCAATGGCATCCCGGGAGAACAAACCCCGCAGCAAACTGAGACCCCCTTGTCTTGAGACCAACATGGCACTTTTGGGAAATGAGGAGGTTGAGGTGGGCGGGGTGTGTAGATTGTAGCATCCCGCAAGAGTTAGTGCTGCAAGGGGTTCGGGATATTTGTTTTGTTGTGTTACGGTGCGGATGTTTTACCGAAATGTGTTTGTCATTCTTGTTTGGTGTGGGTTCACAGCGTGGCGCATATTTGTAACAGTGTTAAAGTTGTTCATACGGCCACCCTCAGTGTGACCTGTATGGCTGTTGATCAAGTATGCTTTCATTCATGTGTGTGTGTGTGTGTGTGTGTGTGTGTGCGTACATGCATGAGTGCGTACGTGAGTGCGTACGTGAGTGCGTGTGTGTGCGTGTGCTAAAGCAGATGGCCTTAATGTCTTCTTTAACTTTGCCTTTTCAGCTTTTAGCCCAGCACGCAGACGTGAGCAGTAAACCTCTCAGGTTATTTTTTTTTTGTCTGCTTTAACGACGGCAGCCAACAAAAAAAAAACAAAAAAAAAAGCGAACAACATCTTAAATCTCGTCCTGAATTTCCATAGACTCATGCTCTGCCAGGTAAGTTTTGTTTTTTCCTGCCACAGTTTAGCGAGTTTTGTTTTGTTGTCCATAGGTCTGTCTAAGTATTAGTTTTTGTATCATGCGTTAAGTTGTTCCTTCGCCTTGTGAGCCCTTTTGTTTGTATCCCTGAGTCTCCAAAAATTAAATACGTTCCCACCTTTATGCCTAGTCCGTAATAGTCCAATGGCATCCCGGGAGAACAAACCCCGCAGCAAACTGAGACCCCCTTGTCTTGAGACCAACATGGCACTTTTGGGAAATGAGGAGGTTGAGGTGGGCGGGGTGTGTAGATTGTAGCATCCCGCAAGAGTTAGTGCTGCAAGGGGTTCGGGATATTTGTTTTGTTGTGTTACGGTGCGGATGTTTTACCGAAATGTGTTTGTCATTCTTGTTTGGTGTGGGTTCACAGCGTGGCGCATATTTGTAACAGTGTTAAAGTTGTTCATACGGCCACCCTCAGTGTGACCTGTATGGCTGTTGATCAAGTATGCTTTCATTCATGTGTGTGTGTGTGTGTGTGTGTGTGTGTGCGTACATGCATGAGTGCGTACGTGAGTGCGTACGTGAGTGCGTGTGTGTGCGTGTGCTAAAGCAGATGGCCTTAATGTCTTCTTTAACTTTGCCTTTTCAGCTTTTAGCCCAGCACGCAGACGTGAGCAGTAAACCTCTCAGGTTATTTTTTTTTTGTCTGCTTTAACGACGGCAGCCAACAAAAAAAAAACAAAAAAAAAAGCGAACAACATCTTAAATCTCGTCCTGAATTTCCATAGACTCATGCTCTGCCAGGTAAGTTTTGTTTTTTCCTGCCACAGTTTAGCGAGTTTTGTTTTGTTGTCCATAGGTCTGTCTAAGTATTAGTTTTTGTATCATGCGTTAAGTTGTTCCTTCGCCTTGTGAGCCCTTTTGTTTGTATCCCTGAGTCTCCAAAAATTAAATACGTTCCCACCTTTATGCCTAGTCCGTAATAGTCCGTTTGCATCCCGGGAGAACAAACCCCGCAGCAAACTGAGACCCCCTTGTCTTGACACCAACATGGCACTTTTGGGACATGAGGAGGTTGAGGTGGGCCAGATGACGTGGGGGGAAGGAGCATGGGGTAGCGGGGGGTGTAGATTGTAACGTCCGTTTATGTTGTGTTACGGTGCAGATGTTCTACCGAAATGTGTTTGTCATTCTTGTTTGGTGTGGGTTCACAGTGTGGCACATATTTGTAACAGTGTTAAAGTTGTTTATACGGCCACCCTCAGTGTGACCTGTATGGCTGTTGATCAAATATGCCTTGCATTCATTTCCGTGTGTGTGTGTGTGTGTGTGTGTGTGTGTGTGCTAATGCAGATGGCCTTAATGTCTTCTTTAACTCTGCCTTTACAGCTTGTACCCCAGCACACAGAGACGTGAGCAGTAAACTCATCAGGTTATTTTTTTTTGTCTGCTTTAACGACGGCAGCTAACAAAAAAAAACAAAAAAAAAAACAACATCTTAAATCTCGTCCTCGACTTCTACAAATTTACGCCGGTTCCATTTTCCAATGACGTTCCGTGTCGCCACCAAAGCGTGACAGGCCACACGGCAGGACGCCAACAAAGCTAGCTTTGACTTTTACGACCTTGATAAGGTCCGGGATGTGGGAACTTTTGCCCGGCTGATGTTTACGCTCGCTCAGCGTAATGAAATGGCTCCTGGTGGAGATTTACGGCGGACACTCGCGCACTTGAGCTATAGCTCTGGTGGAATTATGTTTTCAGAACGCCGGAAGGATGCAGGGACACTTTATTAGGGACACCCCAATGACGGTTTGCAACTTATATAATTATTGAGGAACAATATCTTCTTACTAATGCAATACCAGCGATTGGTATATACAACAGATTGTCAAATCAACCAACATAATCACATATTTTACATTTGAACAAATGCTAATAGCTAATATTCGATTTAAAGTGTGTCCACGGAAATATTTGTCAACAACACCCGGTGTGGGTTTAAAGAGCAAACAAGTAAAATGTGACAAGAAAAAGTTGAAATATCTACACTACTAACACTATTAACTATTTACGCTGTTTTTTTCTTTAAAACTGTCATTGCTCAAAAGATAATAATGAATTAAAATCAATGTTATGACTTATTCACCTATTTAAAGCTCCAATCACTTCATTTCAAGTATTCCTTTTTGTAATATTACCTATTGTGTGTGTTTGCCATATTAAAAATTAAAAAAATGTAAAAAAAAAGAAGACGTAAACAAACAAACAAAAAAAAACATGCTAAACCAAAAAAACTCATACTTGACGGATAGATCTGAAGTTGATCTAGAGATTGTCAAATCAAACAGCATAATCACATATTTTACATTTGAACAAATGCCAATAGTTAATATTCTAATTTAGAGGTGTTTAAAGTGTGGCCAGGGAAATATTTGTCAACAACACCCGGTTTGGGTTAAGTGAGCAAAGAAGTGAATTGTAACAACATAAAGTTGAAATATTTATACTATTAACTCTATTAACTATTTACATTGGGGGTTTTTTCTATAAAACTGTCATTGCTCAAAAGATAATAATGAATTAAAATCAATGTTATGAATTATTGACCTATTTAAGGCTCCAATTACTTCATATCCAGTATTCCACTTTGAAATATTACTTAGTGTGTGTTTGACATATTAACAATGAAAAAAATGTTAACAAAAAGAAGACGTTAAATAAACAAACAAAAAAACATGCTAAACCAGAAAAACTCATAATTGACGGATAGTTCTGAAGTTGATCTAGAGGTTGTCAAATCAAACAACATAATCACATATTTTTAATTTGAACAAATGCCAATAGTTAATGTTCAAATTTAGAGGTGTTTAAAAAGTGTCCTGGGAAATATTTGTCAACAACACCCGGTTTGGGTTAAAAGAGCAAACAAGTGAAATGTAACAAGAAAAAGTTGCAATATTTACACTATTAACTATTTACACTGTTTTTTGGTCTTTAAAACTGTCATTGCTCAAAAGATAATAATGAATTAAAATCAATGTTGTTATAAAATATTGACCTATTTAAGGCTCCAATTACTTCATATCAAGTATTCCACTTTGAAATATTACCTATTGTGTGTGTTTGCCATATTAAAAAAAAAGAAAATTGACAAAAGAAGCCGTAAAAAAAAAAAACATGCTTAACCAGAAAAACTCATAATTGACGGATGGATCTGAAGTTGATCTAGAGATTGTCAAATCAAACAACATAATCACATATTTTACATTCCAACAAATGCCAATAGCTAATATTAAAATGTAGGTGTTTAGAGGGTGTCCAGGGAAATATTTGTCAACAACACCCGGGTTGGGTTAAAGTAGCAAACAAGTCGAAATATTTACACTACTAACACTATTAACTATTTACACAGTTGTTTTTATTTAAAACCGTCATTGCTCAAAAGATAATAGTGAATTAATTAATTAATTAATACATTTTCAGTGTGCAACCCTCAGTGGAAAAAGTTTGGGCACCCCTGGTCCAACTTTTCAGTAATTAAAATGATTATTTTTTTGCTTGAGGATATATAAGTATCTAATGTATATGTTCAAACTACATTGCATAGCCTATTTTGTTTACAGAAAAAAATTTAAAAAGAAAATAGTGTTGGTGTTAACCCAAACTATTAATCACAAAACAATGTGACTATTAATCATTAATCATGCAGGCACTTTTGTTTAAAAACTACATAAATACATTTTGATTGATTAAATGCAAATTAATCTTGCAATATATTTTGACCGCATGCTTTTACTGTACCGTGTTACCTGCTTGTTTAATTTGAATGACGTAATTTACTGCAATTAATCGCGATTAATCAAAATGCAAAAGTGGGGTTCATTTGAGTAAAAAAAAATAAAAAATTAATGACTAGAAATTGAAAATGCGTGTGACTGCTAGGGCGAAATTAATAACAATGGAAAAGTGGGACAAGTTGCCCCTGAAGCGATCCAAATGGTACTTAGGATGGTCGGCGGAGGGAAAAGTAGTTCCTTTGATATCATTAATGGACTTTTTTTTAAATTTTATTTTTATCAACACGGCATTTACTTTGAATACTACGAAAATGTAAGATTAACGTCACTTGTTTCATTGTTATTGTAACTACAGCTGTCTCTCGGCTAAATGTAATGCGCTAAGTTGCGATCAAAAATTCCAGTCAGGAGCCTTCTCACCGCTATTTGGCGTAGTGATTGTCACAGTGAAAAACCCGACGAAAACATTGGGTATTACTTGTTAGCATTAGCTAGAGATTGACCTAACTTTCTTTTTCCAAGCGTAGTTGTGAAGAGAGTGAGTGTGAAGGACAGTGCTGAGATGATGTTCATGGAACTAAAGACACAAATCATCGAAAACATGACAGAGTGAAGCTTGGTGAAGCAGCTGGACCAGCTAGTCCGCACCATACTTAAGCAGAATGAGTCTATAACGCAAGCCAAAGACTTAAAAAAAATTCAAAAAATGTATTCATGAAAATATGGATAAGCTGCTGATGGTGTGTTTGACATAGAAACAGCTGGAAGAGGATACTGTTGAAGTCCACTCTTTGCAAGGTACTAAATACTGTACATTATTATTGCAATACTTCATGAAACTACCGTACTTGTTTGTACTACATTCTATTGTATTGTTTTTCATACAATATTTAATATTTAAACGTTAGTTTTTCTTCTTACAATCCATTTTACATGTTGAAATTGTGATGTTTTTAAATGGATTTTAATTGCTATTTTTTGCAAATATTATCTCATTTGGAAAATTGCTGGCACAAGTGGCAAAAAAACACTGAGAAAGTTGAAAAATGCTCATCAAACACTTATCTGGAACATCGTACAGGTGAACAGGCTAATTGGGAACAGGTGGGTGCCGTTATTGGGTATAAAAAGCAGCTTCCATGAAATGCTCAGTCATTCACAAACAAGGACGGGGCGAGGGTCACCACTTTGTGAACAAATCTGTGAGCAATTTGTCGAACAGTTTATGAACAACATTTCTCAACCAGCTATTGCAAGGAATTTAGGGATTTCACCATCTACGGTCCGTAAAATTATCATAAAGGTTCAGAGAATCTAGAGAAATCCCTGCACGTGACATTGAATGCCTGTGACCTTCAATCCGTCAGGCGGTACTGCATCAAAAACCGACATCAGTGTGTTAAGGATATCACCACATGGGCTCAAGAACACTTCAGAAAAAACGCTGTCAGTAACTATAGTTGGTCATTACATCTGTAAGTGCAAGTTAAAACTCTACTATGCAAAGCGGAAGCCATTTATCAACAACACCCAGAAATGCCGCCGGCTTCGCTGGGCCCGAGCTCATCTAAGATGGACTGATGTGAAGTGCAAAAGCGTTCTGTGGTCTGACGAGTCCACATTTCAAAGGATGTTATGTCTTTCGGAACAAAGAGGAAAAGAACCATCCAGATTGTTATAGGCGCAAAGTTCAAAAGCCAGCATCTGCGATGGTATGGGGGTGTATTAGTGCCCAAGGCATGGGTAACTTACACATCTGTGAAGGCACCATTAATGCTGAAAGGTCCATACGGGTTTTGGAGCAACATATGTTGCCATCCAGGCAACGTTATCATGGACGCCCCTGCTTATTTCAGCAAGACAATGCCAAAACATGTGTTACAAGATTAAATACCTTGTCTTTGCAGTGTGTTCAAATGAATATAAGTTGAAAAAGATTTGCAAATCAGTGTGTATATATATATATATATATATATATATATATGTATATATATATATATATGTATATACACATACACACACACACACATATATACACACTCATGGGATCAGGTTTTGTTTTTGTAATGTTCAGTTTTATTTTTTGGACACTCGGTTCCTGTTCCTGCACTTCCTTGTTTTCTTTTTTACCATGCCAACTCGTTGATTTTCACCTTGCCCTCATGTCACGCCCCTATCCCCATGTCATTCATCTGTTTTCAATTATCATAGCTATTATTTAAACCGGAAGTTGCCAGGAAGTCAGGCTGGCACCTTTACATATCCCTCAACTCCTTTCATGCCATGCCATGCCTAGTTTCGCTCCTGCTCATGCCACGTAAGTTTTTGACGTCACAGTTGTTGAGTTTTGTTTTTTTCTATAGTCATGCCATAGTGCTAGTTTTTGTTCTCTAGTCAAGTTCTTTCTCCGCCCTCGTGCCCACCTTTTGTTTTGCTTCCTTTGTTTGAAGTTTTTTTGTGGAAATACATTGAAGTCTCGCTCGTGCCAATTTTCCTTTGTGTTGGAAAAACAAACTATCCCATAGTCCAAGTCTTGACAACATATCTACATGTATGTGTGTGTGTATATATATATGTATATATATATAGATTAAATATATATATCTTTGTATGTTTGTGTCCTTGCTTGAGTTAGTTTGAGCATTTGATTAAGTTAATAGTTATTGCAATGCATTGTATTCCTTTTATTTGACATTATTTTAAGCCGTCCCTTCCTCCACGCTCTTCTTTTTATAGACCCTCACGCCGCCTGTGGTGTTTTTGTTGTTAAACGTGTATTTAAAGGCTCAAAGCTTACATTTACGGCGGCGACGGCGCCAGCTGCGGCGCCAAAGACGAGGACTCTATTAGCGGCTGGCCCGCATCCATCCCGAGCCCCCGCAGGAGCGCTCGAGCCGCCTCGCCACCTGCCTGCCGCCCCCCCTGCCAAAGAAAAGTCGCCCCGACGCCAACCTGACGGATCACTAATTGATTCATTGATTGCTTTTCAAGACGTTCTCACACTTGTTGATGACTTCTGCTGAAACGTGAGAGCAGACAAAAACATCTGTTGGCCTTCCATTGACAATGTTTTGCTCTTGCTTGGTATTAAAAAGGCATCATAGGGCGTATTTTTGTTTGTTTTGTTTCTGCTCTATAAAACTTGATACTTTTATATTTACATTCGATTAACTGATTGATTTAATTAGTTTTTTTATCATGTAGTAACTCAAGACTCAACACATTAAAATCATTCTAATTTGATATTATTTTGCATAATCCCAAAAACCACTTTCTTTAGGGTTCTGATTGGTTAAAATGAGCTTATGCTGAATTGTTATAACGCCCCCTGCTGCTTTGGCATTTGTTTTACAGCCTAGGATTTTTACTTTTATAAAAGGAAAAGCTGCTATTTTTAATAATAATGAAGTATACAATGACAATTTACAACAAAGCAAACTGTCAGAAAAGTTGTATGTAAATTATCAAAAAACACGTTCCGTTCTCTGAGTTCCCAGTGAACAAATAAAACCTGTCTTTGTTGCATCAAGCCAAAAGCTTATAAAAATTCCGCTGTGTACGATGGGAAGACACGGGAGGGGTTATCTATTGTGATCCAAGACTTGCCCAAGCTCGATCCAGGACCAGGCCAAGCCGGAGGCATCTTTTTCTTTCGTGTTAATGTAACCGAAAACAATGGCTGTTTACATACCCCACATTCCTTTGTGTAAACAGGGAATATCCAAATGAAAGAGGAGACGTACGTTTTTTTTTCGTCAGAGCGTGCTGGAAACTGTAAGAGAGTAATAATAATAATAATAATAATAATAATAATAATAATCCATCCATCCATTTTCTACCGCTTATTCCCTTTTGGGGTCACGGGGGGCGCTGGCGCCTATCTCAGCTACAATCGGGCGGAAGGCGGGGTACACCCTGGACAAGTCGCCACCTCATCGCAGGGCCAACACAGATAGACAGACAACATTCACACTCACATTCACACACTAGGGCCAATTTAGTGTTGCCAATCAACCTATCCCCAGGTGCATGTCTTTGGAAGTGGGAGGAAGCCGGAGTACCCGGAGGGAACCCACGCATTCACGGGGAGAACATGCAAACTCCACACAGAAAGATCCCGAGCCTGGATTTGAACCCAGGACTGCAGGACCTTCGTATTGTGAGGCAGACGCACTAACCCCTCTGCCACCGTGAAGCCTAATAATAATAATAATAATAATGGATTAGATTTATATCGCGCTTTTCTATTGTTAGATACTCAAAGCGCTCACAGAGAAGTGGGAACACATTCATTCATTCACACCTGTGGGTGGTAAGCTACATCTGTAGCCACAGCTGCCCTGGGGTAGACTGACGAAAGCGTGGCTGCCAGTTAGCGCCTACGGCCCCTCCGACCACCACCAATCATTCATTCATCATTCATTCACCAGTGTGAGCGGCACCGGGGGCAAGGGTGAAGTGTCCTGCCCAAGGACACAACCGCAGCGATTTGGATGTTAATAGATAGGAAGCGAACCTACAACCCTCAGGTTTCTGGCACGGCCGCTCTACCCACTACGCCATGCCGCCATGCCCCCCCGCGAGTACAGACCAGACGTTTCTCCTCAAATCGAGCCAAATTTAATTCTGTCTCTGTTTATTTCCTTGCTTCTTGTCTTGTTTAATAGATAGCATCGATGTTTGAACCGGACACTCAAAACGTAAGATTGTTCATGTATTTTTTCAACAGTGTACATAATAATGTATCAAATATGTTTTATACTTGACTCTGGAATGCACCCAGTTTAAAATTACTTTTAATAAGCCTTACTGTGCGTGCGTGCGTGTGTGTGTATAGCTTTAATGCTAATGAGCTGGGCGTGTCCAAGAAGAGCCATTGTGTACTTGAGCCACTTTTGACATAACCACTGTATGTGTGCATTTGTCCAACATAATATATGTTTGATTTACAGTACTGTTGAACCCTTCGTATTGTGTTCAAAGTGTACAAAGTTTCACTAAAATATGGATTTTCGGCTTGGAAAATTCCATTCTGTACGATGGGAGGAGACGGGAGGGGTTATCTATTGTGATCCAAGACTTTCCCAAGCTCGATTCAGGACCAGCCCAAGCCCGAGGCATCTTTTTCTTGTGTTAATGTGACCGAAAATAATGGCTGTTTACATACTCCACATTCCTTTAGAAACAGCTGTTGTTGTGTGAACAGGGAATATAAATAAAAGAGGAGACGTACCTACTTAGTTGCCTAGTGGTTAGAGTGTCCGCCCTGAGATCGGTAGGTTGTGAGTTCAAATCCCGGCTGAGTCATACCAAAGACTATGAAAATGGGACCCATTACCTCCCTGCTTGGCACTCAGCATTAAGGGTTGGAATTGGGGGTTAAATCACCATAAATGCTGTCCACTGCTCCCCTCACCTCCCAGGGGGGTGATCAAGGGTGATGGGTCAAATGCAGAGAGTAATTTCGCCACATCTAGTATGTGTGTGACAATCATTGGTACTTTAACTTTAACTTAAAACCTTTTTTCGTCAGAGCGTGCTAGAAACTGTAAGAGAGTACAGACTAGACGTTTCTCCCCAAATTGAGCCAAATTCAATTCTGTCTCCTTGCTTCTTGTCTTGTTTGATAATGTCATCGATGTTTGAACCTGACACAAACATTTTAAAAATGTTTGATACAACTTTAACAAAATATGAAAAATATATGAGCCAGCATTCAGAATCCTAAAAAATATATTATAATTATTAGATATCATATTTATTATAGAATCAATTAAATACTGGGGATAAAATAACACAATTAAATAAAATTAATGTTTATAAGAAACAAAACAAAAAATGTATTATCCTTGTAAAAAAAACAATCAACGATACATTACGAAGACAAAAAAACATTTTAAAAAATATATAAAAATATTGAGTTTTGAAGAGGGTGGGGGATGGTAAATAAAAAATAAGTGCTGAGGCGTGGTGTTAAATAATCAGGTCAGTAATTAACACTCATGACATGAAACTCCTCCGAGTTCCCTCGTCGTTTTGCGCTTATTATTGATTCTCCGTCAACTCTCTGCGGACTAATTCTCGCCTAATTACTACGTAAATGAAGCGCGGGGGAAGGAAGTAGGGAGGGTTAAGGTTTAACCGGCCTCGTCTCTCGCCATCCTTTGTAACTGGCCAACGAGCGCATGAATCAGCATTCCGGTACGCCTCAAATATTCATGAGCAGCTTGTAATGCCGGTAGAAGAAGTATAATACTTGGTGACATTTGCAAAGACTGAGAGGGAGGCAAATGTCGAATATTTGCATGTGAGAGAAGGAGCGCAGCCTCTTGTCACAAAAGTGATTCATGTGCAAAATGATAACCAATAACAAAAAAGAGAACAAACAAAAGCCAATACCTCGTCTGAAAAGTGTTTGGAAAGAGCACATTTGACCTAATAAACAAAGAAATCTCAAAAACAGTAAATACAAATAATACAACAAATAAAAAGAACAATTTTAAAAATTATTTATGCCAAAAAGTGCAGATGATTTTATCTTAGGAACAGAATGTAATGTTAAACATAGGGCCGGCCCGTGGCAGAAACACTATGTGGTTGTTTTTGCACCACAAAGTTTGCTTGTTGAATCTCTCACCTCAAATCATATTTGTTCCTACTAGGGTTGTACGGTATATCGCTATTAGTATAGTACTGCGAAACTAACGAATCAAATTCGGTACTATACCGCCTCTGAAAAAGTACCACCCGCACCCCTGTTGTCGTCACGTCATGACATTGCTGGTTTACGAGCATAGGAGCATGTACGGCAGCGCACAATCACAAAGTAAACTGATTTCAACTCTGTACACTGCTGCTGGAATTTTAATTTTCCTGAAGGAACTCTCCTGAAGGAATCAATAAAGTACTATCTATCTATCTATCTAGTACTTACAAGCAGACACAGTGCGTAGACAGAAAAGGGAGAACGGACGCATTTTGGCTTAAAACTAACGATAAAGGTGACGCTATAACACTGAATGGCCTTAAGACATGGCTCGCGAGCTAGCAGCTGACGTCCATTCGTCGTCGGCAGTGTTGTAGCTACTTCCAAATCACTAATCCTCGCCTCCATGGCGACAAATAAAGTAAGTTTCTTACAAGTATCGTCCCTGCAGGACGAGGAATAGCTAAACAGGCTTCGCTACACACCGTAGCTCACCGGCATCAAAATGTAAACAAACGTTATTGGTGGATCGACACCCAACATCCACTGTAATGATATCAAGTAAAGGCACGTATCTAGTCCATTAGGTTGTTAGAATATTTATGTGTAAGTTGTCACACAACTTTAGTATGCTTAAAGTCCGTTGCTATAGTTAATAGCTATTCTGCTCAAGCTGTACTTTTTCTATCTGTGCAAGGACAAAATGTATTGTATGAGGGGTGGCCTCAGCCGCAGATGTTATCTTTGTTTTCGCCCGCTAACAGCCAAGGACTTCAAGAACCTCAACGAAGATAAGACGACAGCACGCAGACGAAGCAGAGACAAGGCGAAATCACAAAGGGGCGGTTTAGCTCGGTTGGTAGAGTGGCCGTGCCAGCAACTTGAGGGTTGCAGGTTCGATTCCCGCTTCTGACAACCTACTCACTGCCGTTGTGTCCTTGGGCAAGACACTTTACCCACCTGCTTCCAGTGCCACCCACATTGGTTTGAATGTAACTTAGATATTGGGTTTCACTATGTAAAGCGTTTGAGTCACAAGCGAAAAAGCGCTATATAAATATAATTCACTTCACTTCAAAGCCCAGTACATTCCGTCACGTATTGTGCGTACTGGAGATGCTTTTGCATGATATGTGTGACCACTCTTTTTAGAGGCGGCCTCAGTGATGTTGACTGGGGAACTCCTGAATAAATAGAGGGACGCGGGAGCTGTAGCTTAGAGCAAAGGGCGAGACTGTGACTAAGTGTGCAGCTCCATGCGTTCTCCTCATGAGCTAAATTGACCACTGTCTCTGCATGATTCCTTGATTCTTGTCTGTTTAAGAGAACACTGATGAGTGTTTGAACCTGGCATAAGTCGAACTTTTTTTGGCATCAAAACATCTTTCGTTTTGTTAAAATGTATATTATGTTTATAAACTCAGGAAATACGTCCCTGGACACATGAGGACTTTGAATACGACCAATGTCTGGTCCTGCAACGACTTGGTATCGGATTGATACTCAAATTTGTGCTACCATCCAAAACTAATGTAAAGTATCAAACAACAGAAGAATAAGTGATTATTACATTTTAACAGAAGTGTAGATAGAACATGTTAAAAGACGAAGTAAGCAGATATTAACAGTAAATGAACAAGTAGATTAATAATTCATTTTCTACCACTTGTCCTTAATAATTTTGACAAACTAATGGAACGGAAAATGATACAATATGTTACTGCATATGTCAGCAGCTAAATTAGGACTCTTTGTTTGTTTATTTACTAATAAAAGACAAGTTGTCTTGTACGTTCACTATTTTATTTAAGGACTAAATTGCAATAAGAAACATAGGTTTAATGTAGCCTAGGATTTTTTGTTAAAATAAAGTCAATAATAATTTTTTTTCCATGCACAAACTCCCAGCCAAATCCACTCCTGGTCACCAAAATCCAGTAAACACTCATTTATCGCTGTTAATTGGTTCCGGGTTTGGCAGTGGCAAAAAATATTTATATTTTAATAGAGGCAAGGGCATGAAAAAAATTGTTTACAACTTTAAATATGTTTTTTTCCACAATAAGAAAGGCCTATAGACATGAAATAAAACCCTTATAATCAAAATAACAAGCTGAATACTTTACTGTACTTTACCTTTATATGTTTAGAAAATAAAACGAGAAAAAAAAATTATATATATATACATGCACGTGTTTGTTTTTATATATTTATTTATACATGTATGTATATATATATTTACTGTATTTGTTTAAAAAAATATATATATATGTATATATATATATATATATATATATATATATATATACATGGATACATATATACTCAAACTGTATGTTTGTATGTATATAAGTATAAATACTGTACATACACATATATATACATAAACGTATACATATAGGTATATACATGTATACCTATACGTTGGCACGTTGTGTAAATGGTAAATAAAAACAGAATACAATGATTTGCAAATCCTTTTCAACCTATATTCAATTGAATAGACTGCAAAGACAAGATATTTAACGTTTGAACTGGAAAACGTGTTATTTTTTTGCAAATATTAGGTAATTTGGAATGTCATGCCTGCAACATGTTTCAAAAAAGCTGGCAAAAGTGGCAAAAAAGACTGACAAAGTTGAGGAATGCTCATCAAACACTTATTTGGAACATATCACAGGTGAACAGTCTATTAGGGAACATGTGGGTGCCATGATTGGGTATAAAAGCAGCTTTTATGAAATGCTCAGTCATTCACAAACAAGGATGGGGCGAGGGTCACCACTTTGTAAGCAAATTGTCCAACAGTTTTAGAACAACATTTCTCAACGAGCTATTGCAAGGAACTTATGGATTTCACCATCTACGGTCCGTAACATCATCAAAAGGTTCAGAGCATCTGGAGAAATCACTGCACGTAAGCGATGATATTAGACCTTCGATCCCTCAGGTGGTACTGCATCAAAAAGCGACATCAGTGTGTAAAGGATATCACCACATGGGCTCAGGAATACTTCAGAAAAACCACTGTCAGTAACTACAGTCTGTAAGCGCAAGTTAAAATGCAAAGTGAAAGCCATTTATCAACAACACCCGGAAACGCCGCCGGCTTCGTTGGGCCCGAGCTCATCAAAGATGGACTGACGCAAAGTGGAAAAGTGTTTTGTTGAAAAGGTGCATACAGGTTTTGGAGCAATGTGTCCTACGGTTTTTTTTTTTCACACGACCAAACATTCCGCTTATTTTTGGCCAGGTGAGTATTCTGCAGGTATACCTAATAGTGTGTCCCTTGTGTGTACTGTACATGGTGTCACATCAATAACATGACAACAACACATGCCAATAAAACAATGTTTACAACAACCGTTATGTCCCCATTTGCCACTTACAAAAAGGTGCAAAGTGAGTGCCGCTGCCAACCCGTCGCCACTTTGTT
>NC_084638.1:29540388-29542888 GCF_033978795.1 Nerophis ophidion | reverse complement strand
TCACCTTACAGCATTGACTACAATACTACTAACACCTGACCTGATACCACTGACTAGAATACTACTAACATCTCACCTTGAAAAACATACGACTAACACCTCACTTTAAAATGTTGACAAGAATACTACTCATACGTCACCTTATAACATTGAATAGAATACTACAAACACCTCACCTTGGAAAACATACTAATATACTACTAACACCTCACTTCATAACATTGACAAGTATCAATCAATCAATCAATGTTTACTTATATAGCCCTAAATCACTAGTGTCTCAAAGGGCTGCACAAACCACCACGACATCCTCGGTAGGCCCACATAAGGGCAAGGAAAACTCACACCCAGTGGGACATCGGTGACAATAATGACCCAGTGGGACGTCGGTGACAATAATGACTATGAGAACCTTAGAGAGGAGGAAAGCAATGGATGTCGAGCGGGTCTAACATGATACTGTGAAAGTTCAATCCACAATGGATACAACACAGTCGCGAGAGTCCAGTCCAAAGCGGATCCAACACAGCAGCGAGAGTCCCGTTCACAGCGGAGCCAGCAGGAAACCATCCCAAGCGGAGGCGGACCAGCAGCGCAGAGATGTTCCCAGCCGATACACAGTATACTACTATACTATATACTATATATACTATACTACTAACAATTCACTTTCTAACATTGAATACACTGTAAAAAAAAAAAAAAAATTACGGAACTGTATCTACTGCCAAACGAAAACCATCAAATTAAAGTAAAACACTGGAAACTAAATAATGATCAAAAACATTGTATTTACAGAAATTTTCATAAAAAGTTTTGCGGAAAAATATCGTTATTTTACAGATTTTTACTAAATTGTTAAGATCAACCACCTTTAATAAAATTCGGGAGTCTCCTAGGGAAAATCGTGAGGGTTGGCAAGTATTAGAATGCACCGCCGCTGTATAATACCGGCGGGCCAGCTCTAATGTTAATTTAATATTGTCTAAAGGGCCAAAATAAATTACATGGCGGGCCAAATCTGGCCCGCGGGCCAGAGTTTGACACCCATGCCCCAACACATTGAATAGAATACTACTAACACCTCACCTTGGATAACTTGACAATATACTTCTAACACCTCACGTACAGTATAGCATTGACTAGAATACTTCTAACACTAGTGTGCCGTGGGAGATGATCTACTTTCACCTATGTGGGTTAAAATATTTTTTTGCAAACCAGTAATTGAAGTCTGCAAATGTGTTGTTGTTGAGTGGTCGGTGCTGTTTAGAGCTTGGCAGAGTAACTGTGTAATACTCTCCCATATCAGTAGGTGGCAGCTGGTAGCTACTTGCGTTGATGTGGGAAACAGGGGGAGGCAGGGTGCAGGTAAAAATGTGTCTAATGCTTAAACCAAAAATAAACAAAAGGTGAGTACCCCTAAGAAAAGGCATTGAAGCTTAGGGAAGGCTATGCAGAACAAAACTAAAACTGAACTGGCTACAAAGTAAACACAAACAGAATGCTGGACGACAGCAAAGACTTACTGTGGAGCAAAGACAGCGTCCACAAAGTACATCCCAACATGACATGACAATCAACAATGTCCCCACTAAGAAGGATAAAAAACAACCGAAATCTTCTTGATTGTGAAAACAAAGCAGATGCGGGGAATATCGCACAAAGGAATACATGAAACTGCAACAGGAAACACCAAAAAAAGAGAAAAAGACACCAAAATAGGAGCGCAAGACCTAAAGAACTAAAACCCAAACAGCAAAAAACTCCAAATAAGTCAAGGCGTGACGTGACAGGTGGTGACAGTACACCTACTTTGAGATAAGAACTACAGTGAGGCATGCTTGGTTATGGTTGAAAGTCATATCCAGAAATTGCAAAAACGACTTTTTACTGTCAACTGAGTTTCATTTTGTAATGATTTCTGCTGGTGGTGTGCCTTTGGACTTTCTCAATGCAAAAAAAAGTGCCTTGGCTCAAAAAAGGTTGAAAAACCTCTGGACTAGATGACTAACACCTGACCTTTTAATACTTACAAAAATACTTCCAACACCTCACCTTACAAGACTTACTAAAATACTTCAAACACCTCCCCTTTTAATACTATACCTTGTGATACCGTATTTCCTTGAATATAGTATGCGCCTGCCTAGAATTACTGCCGGGTCAGACTCGTTTCGCAAAACAATTAGTGCATGCTTAGCATTACTGCCGGCTGAGGATTAACGCCGGGTCAAACTCATTTCGCAAAATATTATTTTATTAGCGCATGTCTAGAATTTCCGCCGGGTCAAACTCCATCCATCCATCCATTCTCTACCGCTTATTCCCTTTTGGGGTCGCGGGGGGCGCTGGCGCCTATCTCAGCTACAATCGGGCGGAAAGCGGGGTACACCCTGGACAAGTCGCCACCTCATCGCAGGGCCAACACAGATAGACAACATTCACACTCACATTCACACACTAGGGCCAATTTAGTGTTGCCAATCAACCTAAACTC
>NC_084638.1:29532888-29535388 GCF_033978795.1 Nerophis ophidion | reverse complement strand
ACCGTGTGTTTGTGTGGCCAAAGGCTAAAGCTTCCCAACTCCATCTTTCTACCGTGACTTCTCCAATATTAATTGAACAAATTGCAAAAGATTCAGCAACACAGATCTCCAAAATACTGTATAATTATGCCGTTAAAGCAGACGACTTTTAGCTGTGTGTGTGTGCAGCGCTCATATTTCCTAAAAACCTGTGATGTCTTGCGTACACGTCATCATTACACGACGTTTCGAAGACGAAACTCCCGGGAAATTTAAAATTGCATTTTAGTAAACTAAAAAGGCCGTATTGGCATGTGTTGCAATGTTAATATTTCATCACTGATATATAAACTATCAGACTGCGTGGTGGGTAGTAGCGGGTTTCAGTAGGCCTTTAAAAAAAATAATCAGATAAGGTATTTTCCAGAATTCTCCTAGTAAATGTGTCTAATAACATCTGAATCGCTCCCACTGCCCTCGCCTTTTTTTCTCTAGTCCTTCACTCTCACTATCCTCATCCACGAATCTTTCATCCTCGCTCAAATTAATGGGGAAAGTGTCCCTTTCTTGGTCCGAATCGCTCTAGCTGCTGGTGGCCATGATTGTAAACAATGTTCAGATGTGAGGAGCCCTACAACCCGTGACGTCACGCGCACATCGTCTGCTACTTCCGGTACAGGCAAGGCTTTTTTATTAGCGACCACAAGTTGCGAACTTTATCGTGGATGTTCACTACTAAATCCTTTCAGCAAAAATATGGTATTTTTGCTGAAACGAGCATGAGCTCGCTTGTCGTTTCTGCTTCAAATTCGCACAGGAGAGAGTTTGAACCCTTCTGATTAAAAGTTGTTCAAAGAGTTTTGATTACTGCTCCGGTTTTGATTTTACGCGCTTTTAAAGAACCCCTGCGCAAAGATTCCTAAAAAATGCAGTTTTTGCCTCTTTGAGCTGTTATTTGACCCCCTTAAAATGCTTCAAAGTGCAAGTTAAAGCTCTACTATGCCAAGCGAAAGCCATTTATCAACAACATCCAGAAAAGCCGAGCTGTAATTTGACCCGCTTAACATGCTTCAAAACTCACCAAATTTTACACACACACCAGGACTGGCAAAAAATGCCATCCAATAAAAATTGAAACCCCAAAAATCAAAACTGCGCTCTAGCGCCCCCTAGGAAAAAACTGCTTGTAACGGCTGTTAGGAATGCCGTAGAGACATAAAACAAAAACCTCTATGTAGGTCTGACTTAGACCAGGGCTTGGGTCGCGGGGGCAGCAGCCAAAGGCGGACCCGAATATCGCGGAAATGATCAAGTATGACACATAGAATGGACCTGCTATCCCCGTTTAAATAAGAAAATCTCATTTCAGTAGGCCTTTAAACTGTAATGTTAGCATGTAGCTCAAATAGTTGTGCTAATATTGCTAACATTTGTTGTATATCATATGTGGTATTTCTCACAAAATACAGTGTTTATGTCCCAGGTGGATGAAGTAGGACAAACACATTAAAAATGGTGAAGTATGTGTTTATGTGTGTTGAAATGGATTCCTCGCCCGGCGCCGCCTGCTCAAATGAGAGGACATCCACCTTGCCGCCAGGCGCCCGAGGTGCAAATGAAAAGTGTGTAAATGAATTGAGTGGGCAGGAGTTGGATGCTCGAAGTCCAGCATCTGCACGCGTTCATCCCGAGCCTGCAATCTCGTGTGGGGCAACGCTCGGCTGGCCTCAATTTCCCCAGCAGGTGAGCTCATCAACTCCGCTTTAGTTAGGGTCGCTCTCTGGAGGGCTAAGCTCTGCGCCGTGCGTGTTGATTTCATAACCGAAACAATCAAATCCCTCCGAGAAGATGACAGCTGTTGTTTTGATCGTTCTTTGTTTTAGTCGGCAAACGGGATTTACACGACGAGTCTTTTTAATGAAACCGTGGAGCGATGACATCATGCCAAGCCACAGGAATATTCCCATGGAGATGGACCGATACGGGTTTCCCAGGGCCCATACCTATTATTACAAGTTAAGTTGGCACGTTGGGTAATTTGTAAATAAAAACAGAATACAATGATTTGCAAATCAATTGAATGGACTGCAAAGACAAGATATTTAATGTTCGAACTGAGAAACTTTTTTTTTTTCTGCAAATAATTATTAACTTAGAATTTAATGGCAGCAATACATTGCAAAACAGTAGGCACAGAGGCATTTTTACCACCGTGTTACATGGCCTTTCCTTTAAACAACACTCGGTAAACGTTTGGGAAATGAGGAGACTCATTTTTGAAGCTTTCCAGGTGGAATTCTTTCCCATTCTTGCTTGATGTACAACTTAAGGTCTCAAGGTCTTTGTAATGCACCACACATTTTCAATGGTAGACAGGTCTGGACTACAGGCAGGCCAGTCTAGTACCCGCACTCTTTTACTACGAAGCCACGCTGTTGTAACGCATGGCTTGGCATTGTCTTGCTGAAATAAGTAGGGGCGTCCATGATAACGTTGCTCGGATGGCTAAATATGTTGCTCC
>NC_084638.1:29515388-29527888 GCF_033978795.1 Nerophis ophidion | reverse complement strand
CCTGTTTGGCTAAAGGTGCACTCTGGTGAAATTAAAGACTACATGAGATCAGAGTATATTAAATTATATTAATGATTCACACAATCAGGTGCATTAATTAAATAATTATCAATACCTTTAACTGCATCCAAAATAAAATAAAGATGAATATATTAACTTGTGTATCTCCTGCAGGGACACACTGTTGACAACTATAGATGTTTGTATTGATTCTAGAAATTAAAAAACCAATGTGTTGGGTGAATAATAGATGAAACAAGAATGAAAGACATAAGCAATTGGAACATTTTTTTACATCAGTCAGCTTTTTTATCATCTTTTTCAGGTCAACGTGAAATATTCATTTTTACTTCATTCTACATGCCGGCCAAGGAGTTACTACACACACACACACACACACACACACACACACAAGTGTAGTCTTGTTCAGTCAGTAGTGAATATTTAAGATATGAATTTTATTGAAGTTTAAAATGCAGCCTAATTGGATTCACTGCACTTTTTAGTGCATGAATATTAAAGGCCTACTGAAATGAGATTTTCTTATTTAAACGGGGATAGCAGGTCCAATCTATGTGTCATACTTCATCATTTCGCGACATTGCCATATTTTTGCTGAAAGGATTTGGTAGAGAACATCCACGATAAAGTTCGCAACTTTTGGTCGCTAATAAAAAAGCCCTGCCTGTACCGGAAGTAGCGGACGATGTGCGCGTGACATCACGGGTTGTAGGGCTCCTCACATCCTCACATTGTTTAGAATCGTAGCCACCAGCAGCAAGTGCAATTTGGACCGAGAAAGCGACAACTTCCCCATTAATTTGAGCGAGGATGAAAAATTTGTGAATGAGGAAAGTTAGAGTGAAGCACTAAAAAAAAAAAAAAAAAAATAAAATAAGAAAAGGCGACTGTAGTATGAGCGATTCAGATGTTATTAGACACATTTAATAGGATAATTCTGAAAAATCTCTTATCTGCTTATTGTGTTAATAGTGTTTTAGTGAGATTATAAAGTCATACCTGAAAGTCGGAGGGCTGCGGTGACCGCCAGTGTCTCTGAGAGAAGCCAAGATCACAGCTGCCTTTTTGACAGCTGCAGGAGGAGGTAGCATAATACACTCAAGTCTCCGGTAAGAGCCAACTTAATATCACAATTTTCCCATCCAAAAACTTGCTGGTTAACGTAGAAAAACATGTTCGCTTGACCGCTCTGGGTTAAAGCTTCATAACAAACAAAGAAACACCGGCTGTGTTTGTGTTGCGAAAGGCAGCTGCAATCCACCGTTTTCCACCAACAGCATTCTTCTTTGACGTCTCCATTATTAATTGAACGAATTGCAAAAGATTCAGCAACACGGATGTCCAAATTACTGTGTAATTATGCGATGAAAAGAGACGACTTTTAGCCGTAAGTGGTGCTGGGCTAATATGTCCGCTAAAACCCGAGACGTCTCAAACACGCGTCATCATTCCGCGACATTTTCAACAAGAAAATCCACAAGAAATTTAAAATTGCAATTTAGTAAACTAAAAAGGCCGTATTGGCATGTGTTGCAATGTTAATATTTCATCATTGATATATAAACTATCAGACTGCGTGGTGGGTAGTAGTGGCTTTCAGTAGGCCTTTAATAAGCCGTGCATGCTTTTGGTTTTTCAATGCAGAGTATTACGTTATTAATACATATTTATGTGTTATAAACGGCTGGTTTATCCGGGATCATTCTTTCATGGCAACCATTGCGAACAAGAGGATTTAGTGAAAAAAGTTTGTTAAAAAAGATTAGTTTAGTTTTATTGTTTTCATGTTTTGTTTTTTTAATGTTTTAGTGTTTAGTGTTTTTATACGTTTAATGGATCTTAAGGTCTGCAATAATGATTGATGATGATGATGATGACGATGATGATTAGTCCTTTAAAAAAAATCCGTTTGAAAAACACTTTTGGAAAAGACATCATTTAAAATAAAAAAGTATTATGCTTGAAAAACACGATACAGTATTTTTAACAAAAAAAAAAAAGGTTTACATTTTTTTAAACAATATACTGTAGTGCTTTTTTATTTCATATCGTATATATATTTTTTTACATGTAGTAATATATATATATATATATTTTAACTAATACTGTGTTTCATTGGACATACATGTAATAAAGCAGTGTTTTCCAACCTTTTTTGGGCCAATGCACATTTTTTTCATTGGAAAAATCCCGAGGCACACCCCTTGCAGAAAACATTTTAAAAAAATGAAACTCAGCAGCCGATATTGATAATAAAAAGTAATTCTTGTACTTGTTGGCTATACCGTATTTCCTTGAATTGCCGCCGGGGCGCTAATTAATTTAAAACCTCTTCTCACTCCTGCGCTTACCAAAGGCATGTGGTAAAAGTAAGCAGGCGCTAATTATTTCTAAACCTCTTCTCACTCCGGCACTTACCAAAAGCATGCAGTAAAAATTTGAGTCTGATGTAAGCTTGGACCTTAAATCCTTCTGAATAGCTCTTAATCTTCTTCCCTATATGCGATTTCAAAATACCGGTATTGAAATCCGCCTCCTCAATTTTGAAAATGATGACAGGGGAAGTGTCCGTCCTTTTATGTGTCTTTCCATTCGTCCTTTTTGGTGTCACTATAGCTGTCTTTTCTACATCTCTGCTGTCCGTCCTTTTGTGTCTTTCCTTCCGTCCTTCTTTGTGTCTCTTTAGCTGTCCTTTCTACATCTCTGCTGTCCATCCTTTAATGTGTCTTTCCGTCCATCTTTCATGTTTCTTTAGCTGTCTTTCTACGTGGCTCTCTGTCCGTCCTTTTATGTGTCTTTCCGTCCGCCCTTCTTTGTGTCTCTTTAGCTGTCCTTTCTCCATGCCTCTCTGTCCGTCCTTCTACATGTCTCTTTAGCTGTCCTTTCTACATCTCTCGCTGTCTGTCCTTCTACATGGGAATCTGTCCGTCCTTCTAAGTGCCTCCATAGCGGTCTTTTCTACATGTCTCACTGTCCGTCCTTTTGTGTCTTTCCTTCCGTCTTTCTTTGTGTCTCTTTAGCTGCCCTTTCTACATCTCTCGCTGTCCATCCTTTAATGTGTCTTTCCTTCCATCCTACTTTGTGTCTCTTTAGCTGTCCTTCTACGTGGCTCTCTGTCCGTCCTTTTATGTTTCTTTCTGTCTATCTTTCTTTGTGCCTCTTTAGCTGTCCTTGTACATTCCTCTCTACCCATCCTTTTTTGTCTTTCCTTCCGTCCTTTTTTGTGTCTCTTTAGCTGTCCTTTCTCCATGCCTCTCTGTCCGTCCTTCTACATGTCTCTTTAGCTGTCCTTTCTACATCTCTCGCTGTCTGTCCTTCTACATGGGAATCTGTCCGTCCTTCTAAGTGCCTCCATAGCGGTCTTTTCTACATGTCTCTCTGTCCGTCCTTTTGTGTCTTTCCTTCCGTCTTTCTTTGTGTCTCTTTAGCTGTCCTTTCTCCATGCCTCTCTGTCCGTCCTTCTACATGTCTCTTTAGCTGTCCTTTCTACATCTCTCGCTGTCTGTCCTTCTACATGGGAATCTGTCCGTCCTTCTAAGTGCCTCCATAGCGGTCTTTTCTACATGTCTCTCTGTCCGTCCTTTTGTGTCTTTCCTTCCGTCTTTCTTTGTGTCTCTTTAGCTGCCCTTTCTACATCTCTCGCTGTCCATCCTTTAATGTGTCTTTCCGTCCATCCTACTTTGTGTCTCTTTAGCTGTCCTTCTACGTGGCTCTCTGTCCGTCCTTTTATGTTTCTTTCTGTCTATCTTTCTTTGTGCCTCTTTAGCTGTCCTTGTACATTTCTCTCTACCCATCCTTTTTTGTCTTTCCTTCCGTCCTTTTTTGTGTCTCTTTAGCTGTCCTTCCTGTTATGTGCCTTTCCATCCATCCTTCTTCGTGTCTCTTTAGCTGTCCTTCTTCGTGGCTTTCTGTCCGTCCTTTTATGTGTCTTTCCGTCCTTTCTTCTTTGTGTCTCTTTAGCTGTCCTTTCTACATCTCTCGCCGTCTGTCCTTCTACATGGGAATCTGTTCATCCTTCTAAGTGCCTCTTTAGCTGTTTTTCTACATGTCTGTCTTTCCGTCCTTTTGTGTCTTTCCTTCCGTCCTTCTTTGCGTCTCTTCAGCTGTCCTTTCTACATCTCTCCCTGTCCACCCTTTGATGTGTCTTTCCGTCCTCCCTTCTTCATGTCTCTTTAGCTGTCCTTCTACATGGCTCTCTGTCTGTCCTGTTGCGTGTCTTTCCGTCCGTCCTTCTTTGTACGTGTTTTAATACCGAAAGACTTGTTACTTCAACAATAAAGTGTTGATTAAACAAAGTAGGTTTCTCTACGTTTACCCCACCTGAAGTTGTGTGTTTGCTCAAGAGATCTTCAGGGAAACCGCTAGTGAGCAGAATTTCAAGTGCAAGCCATGAAGGGGGAAGGACAATAATATTTGTGTTTGTATTCTTGTTGGGATGAAAGAAGAAGACTTTTCATCTGTACGATAATCTAATGCGGAGGCGAGCGTGAGGCGAAAGACGAGCGTGACCGGCCATCTGTAACGCGGCGTTATTGTTGTTAGCGCTGGCACGCCTTCGTGCTTTCTTGCAACAGCAGACAAATCAAAGTTGGGAAGCGTGAAGAAGGTTTGCTGGTCCTCTTCGAAACACTGCGGCCCTTGTGGTGCACGAGGGAGCACTATTTGGCATGTGGCGCGGGGCTGCTCGGACTGTGAATTCTACGTCTTCATAGCGGCAGGTTTTCACTCGGACTGGGCCGGAAGGTGCGTAAATAAAAGATGAGAGCCACAAGAAAAGTGGCTCGCCATCATCTAGCATTCCTGCACCAGCAGCTGCGCCATCATCCTTCATCAGGATCAACATGATGGACCACCAAACACCAAACTAAGGTGGTAGAAGGACAATACAGCCCACCTTTTAGCTAGATAAATCATGCTAATGTCAAACACTATCACTTTTCTCTAGGCAAAACTCATGAGGCACAATCATTCGTCTTCCAGATGGCATTTTCTTGCTGAAATAAGCAGGGGCGTCCATGATAACATATGTTGCTTTGCTGCAAAACCTGTATGTACCTTTCAGCATTAATGATGCCTTCACAGATGTGTAAGTTACCCATGCCTTGGGCACTAATACACCCCCATACCTTCACAGATGCTTGCTTTTGAACTCTGCACCTGTAACAATCTGGATGGTTCTTTTCCTCTGTGGTCCGGAGGACCAGCTATCCACAGTTTCCAAAAACAATTTGAAATGTGGACTCGTCAGACCACAAAACGCTTTTCCACTTTGCATCAGTCCATCTTAGATTAGCTCAGGCCCAGCGAAGCCGGACGGCGTTTCTGGGTATTGTTGATAAATAAATGGGTTGTACTTGTATAGCGCTTTTCTACCTTCAAGGTACCCAAAGCGCTTTGACACTACTTCCACATTTACCCATTCACACACTGATGGAGGGAGCTGCCATGCAAAGCGCTAACCAGCACCCATCAGGAGCAAGGGTGAAGTGTCTTGCTCAGGACACAACGGACATGCCGATGTTTGTACTAGGTGGGGATTGAACCAGGGACCCTCGGGTTGCGCACGGCCACTCCCTGATAAATGGCTTTTACTTTGCACAGTACAGTTTTAACTTACACATACGGATTAGGCGACAATCTGTAGTTACTGACAGTGGTTTTCTGAAGTGTTCTTGAACAAATGTGGTAATATCATTTACACACTGATGTCGGTTTTTGATGCAGTACTGCTTGACCGATCGAAGGTCACAGGCATTCAATATTATGTACAGTGATTTCTCCAGATTCTCTGAACCTTTTGATGATATTACGGTCCGTAGATGGTGAAATCCCTAAATCCCTTGCAATGGCTCATTGAGAAATGTTATTCTTAAACTGTTGGACAATTTACTCATGCATTTTTTCACAAGGTGGTGACCCTCGCCCCATTATTGTTTGTGAATGACTGAGTATTTCATGGAAGCTGCTTTTATACCCAATCATGGCACTCACCTGTTCCCAATTGGCCTCTTCACTCATGTCAAAAGGTAGGACAAAATGTCAGAGATTGGACAACAAGTCAAAGATTCGACAAAATGTCAAAGATTTGACAATATGTCAGAGATTGGACAACAATTCAAATGTAGGACAATAACATGTCAGAGATTTGACAAAATGCCTAACATTGGACAAATTGTCAGAGATTGGACAATGTCAAAGTCTGAACAAGATGTAAGAGATTGGAAAAGATGACAAAGAATAGACCCATTTTTAGACATTGAACAAAATGTCAAAGATTGCACAAAATGTCAGAGATTGGACAAAATATCAAAGATTGGACAAAATTTCAGTGAAATGATTAGACAAAATGTCAAAGATTGGACAAAATATGCGGGATTGGAAAAGATGTCAAAGACTGGACAAGATGTCAAAGATGGAACAAAATGTCAAAGATTGGACAAAATATGAAGGATTGGACAACATGTCAGGGATTGGACAACATGTTAGAGATTGGACAAAATGCCAAACATTGGACACATTTTCAGAGATTGGACAAAAAAAATCAATGCGTGCACAAAATGCCAGGAGATTGAAAAAGATTGAACAAGATGTGAGAGATTGGACAAAATGTCAGAGATTGGACAAAATTTCTGTGAAATGATAGGACAAAATGTGAAAGATTGGACAAAATGTCAAAGATTGGACAAAATGTCAAAGATGGAACCAAATATCAAAGATTGGACAACATGTCAAAGGCAGGACCACATGTCAGAGATTGGACAACATGTCAGGGATTGGACAATATGTCAGATATTGGACAAAATGCCAAACATTGGACACATTTTCAGAGATTGGACCAAAAAAATCAAAGAGTGGGCAAAATGCCGGGAGATTAGAAAATGTCCAAGATTGAACAAGATGTGGATGTTGGGCAAAATGTCAAAGATTGGACATAATTTCAGTGAAAAGATTGGACAAAATATGAGGGATTGAACGATATGTCAAAGATTAGACAAAAAGTGAAAGATGGAACAAATTGTCAAAGATTGAACACAATTTCAAGGATTGGACAAAATATGAGGGATTGGACGACATGTCAAAGATTGTACAAAATGTCAAAGATGGAACAAATTGTCATAGGTTGGACAAAATATGAGGGATTGGATGACATGTCAAAGATGGAACAAAATGTCAGAGATTGGACAAATTATTAAAGATTGGACAAATTATCAAAGATTGGACAAAATTTCAGTGAAATGATTGGACAAAATAAGAGGGATTGGACAACATGTCAAAGACTGGACTAGATGTCAAAGATGGAACAAAATGTCAAAGATTGGACAAAATATGAAGGATTGGACAACATGTCAAAGGCAGGATCACATGTCAGAGATTGGACAACATGTCAGGGATTGGACAATATGTCAGATATTGGACAAAATGCCAAACATTGGACACATTTTCAGAGATTGGACAAAAAAAATCAAAGAGTGGGCAAAATGCCGGGAGATTAGAAAATGTCCAAGATTGAACAAGATGTGGATGTTGGGCAAAATGTCAAAGATTGGACATAATTTCAGTGAAAAGATTGGACAAAATATGAGGGATTGAACGACATGTCAAAGATTAGACAAAAAGTGAAAGATGGAACTAATTGTCAAAGATTGAACACAATTTCAAGCATTGGACAAAATATGAGGGATTGGACGACATGTCAAAGATTGTACAAAATGTCAAAGATGGAACAAATTGTCATAGGTTGGACAAAATATGAGGGATTGGATGACATGTCAAAGATGGAACAAAATGTCAGAGATTGGACAAATTATTAAAGATTGGACAAATTATCAAAGATTGGACAAAATTTCAGTGAAATGATTGGACAAAATAAGAGGGATTGGACAACATGTCAAAGACTGGACTAGATGTCAAAGATGGAACAAAATGTCAAAGATTGGACAAAATATGAAGGATTGGACAAAATGTCAGAGATTGAACAAAAAGCCAAACATTGGACAAATTTTCAGAGATTGGAACTTTGAATACAGAGACATAATTTCCAGAGTCCCGCTATAATCGAGGGCACATGAGAGCGGTGGTGCACATGTGTGCTGTGAGCGGGCAAACAGCGGATTTTTTATTTTTTTTATTGTTAATTTGAACAACAATTTAATTTTGACGGAGTGCATTTATTACAAAAAAATATTAATGTTATTGCAAGCATCTAGACTTCAATTTCACAAGTGTATTTCAACTATTTTGAGACTATCAGTGTGTTTTATCTGATTATTCGATACTTGGATAAACTAATCGATGGATTACTCGGTGATGAAAATCATTGTTAGCTGCGGCTCTAAATTTGGCAACAAAAAAAAGATAGCAAAATTACAGCAAACTCCAAAAAATGTATAAACAGTAAGTTACATAAAGACAACCAAAAAAAGAATTTAAAAGAAAAGTTGTTATTTTTTAGTACCATCTGCTGGATGTGGAGGGGCACTGGCTTAGTTGCCCTAAATATTTAAACTTTTTTTAAGCGCATATTATTCGACTCTTGGCAAAGTACCTGTACTTGTTTAGGTCCAAAAAAATTTACCCAGATATTCCCTAACAAAAGCAAAAAAAACAACAACTTAGTACTTTAAAAAGTCAATCTTTTTTTGATGTACTGTAGTTGTTTTTGAGAGAGATTTCAAAACTGCGGAGCAAGTTGTGTTCATTTGTGGGTGTGTGAATTATTCAACAGCGTGTTGTGTCGTGTTGTGTCGCACAAAGTGTGTCGCTCTTTGATCAAGCAGCGTACACACACAGTATACACACAGTACACACACTGCATACACACACAGTACACACACACACTCAAACAAAGCAACTCAAGGGAGCTGCTACCGGTTACAAAATGAACACGCGTCAAACAACGCTAGCTGACTGGCTGTTCGCTTAAAAACGCTTGCAAGTTTTAAAACACCATCTGGAGAAAATATGAGCTCACAAATCAACTGTACTTCAGCAGGAAAATCTAAATCAGAAGTGTGTACATTCACTCAAGGCAAAGGGAGTCCCGTTAAGCACTTTTTCACATCTGATACCATACCGCTTGTCAAGCATTGAGTATTGGCCGATACCGATATTGATCCGATGTGATATCGGCACGAATCATCATACGATCTTGTATTGTTTCGTAGTGGGGAATGTTAGCAAATGTTTGATCAAGTGAAATGAGTTCAACAGAGACCAATGAAAGGTATGAAAAACATTAACCTTGTGACATTTCAACCAATATTCTTCTGGCATTTTTATTTTGTACACATTAAGGAATGTGTGCAAAGTTTGTAAAACAAATAGACTATTGCCCATTGGTGCATGTTTTGAAAAGTGAAATTTGATCAAAAATGTTATTTTGTATTGATTGCCAATGCTTGAAGAGTTGTGTAGTATTTAAATGCTGCAGTGATTTATTTAATTGGACAAAATGCCAAAGGTTGGACAAAATGGCAAAAGTAAGACAAAATGACAAAGGTAGGACAAAATGGCAAAGATTGATCAAAATGTCAGCAATTACACAAAATGTCAGCAATTACATAAAATTTCAGCGATTAGAAAAAATGTCAGAGATGGGACAAAATGACAAAGGTAAGACAAATGGTAAAAGATTGGACAAAAATGCCGAAGATTGATCAAAATTTCAGCAGTTATACAAAATGTCAGAGATGGGACAAAATGCCAAAGATTTGACAAAAGGCCAAAGATTGGAAAAATTTCCAAAGATTGGAAAAATGACAGGGATTGGACAAAATCTCAGGGATTGGCCAAAAATTCCAACGATTGGAGAAATTGTCAGAGATTGGAAAAAAATGCCAATGATTGGAGAAATTGGCAAAGATTGGACAAATTGGCAAATATTGGACAAAATGTCAGAGATTGGACAAAATGTCAGATATTGGACAAAATGTCGAAGATTGTAAAAAAAATGCCAAAGATTTTGGCAAAATTGGCAAAAATTTAACAAATTGGCAAATATTGGACAAAATGACAAACATTGGGTAAAATGTCAAAGATTGAACAAAATGTCAAGGATTGATTGGACAAAAGGTAGAAAATTGATCAAAATGTCAGCAATAACACAAAATGTCAGCAATTACACAAAATGTCAGTGATGCGAAATTATGTCAGAGATTGGACAAAATGATAAAGGTAAGACAAATGGTAAAAGATTGGACAAAAATGCAGAAGATCGATCAAAATGTCAACAATTACACAAAATGTCAGCAATTAGACAAAATGTCAGAGATAAACAAAATGTCAAAGATGGGACAAAATGCCAAAGATTGGAAAAAATGTCAGAAATTGGACCAAATGTGAAAGATTAGAACAGATGCCAAAGATTGGACAAAATGACAAAGATTGGAGGAATGGTATAAGATTGATCAAAATGTCAGCAAATAGACAAAATGCCAGCAATTAGACAAAATGTCAGAGATGGGACAAAATGTCAGAGATTGGACAAAAATGCCAAAGATTGATCAAAACGTCAGCAATTACACAAAATGTCAGAGGTTGGGGAAATAATGCCAACAATTGGAGAAATTGGCAAAGATTGGATAAATTGGCAAATATGGGAAAAAATTACAGAGATTGGACAAAATGTCAGAGATTGAACAAAATGTCAAAGATTGTACAAAATGACAAAGATTGGAGAAATGGTATAAGATTGATCAAAATGTCAGCAATTAGACAAAATGTCAGAGATGGGACAAAATGTCAGAGATTGGACAAAAATGCAGAAGATTGATCAAAATGTCAGTAATTAGACAAAATGTCAACAATTTGACAATATGTCAGAGATGGGACAAAATGTCAGCGATTGGACAAAAATGCCGAAGATTGATCAAAATATCAGCAATTAGAGAAAATGTCCGCAATTAGACAAAATGTCAGAGATGGAACAAAATGCCAAAGATTGAATAAAATGTCTAATATTGGACAACGTGTCACAGATTAGAAAAATAGCCAAAGATTGGACAAAATCCCCAAAATTTGGAAAAATGACAGGGATTGGACAAAATGTCAGCGATTGGAAGAAAATGACAGGGGTTGGAGAAATTGGCAAAGATTAGACAAATTTGCAAATGTTAGACAAAATGTCAGAGATTGGACAAAATGACAGGGATTTGAGAAATTGGCAAAGATTGGACAAATTTGCAAATGTTAGACAAAATGTCAGAGATTGGACAAAATGTCAGGGATTAGATAAAATGTAAGAGATTGGAAAAATTGTTGCTGATTGTAAAAAAAAAATGCCAAACATTGGAGGAATTGGCAAAGATTTGAGAATTTGGCAAATATTGGACAATATGACAGAGATTGGACATATGTCAAAGATTGGACAACATATCAGTGAAATGATTGGACGCAATGCCAAAGATTGGACAAAATGCCAGAGATTGGACAACATGTGAAAGATAAGACAAAAAGTGAAAAATTGAACAAAATGTCAAAGATGGGACAAAATGTGAATCTTAACATTTTATGGCATCTTTCACATGTTGTCCCATCTTGACATTTTATCCAATCTTTGACATTTTCTTCCATCTTTAGCATTTTGTCCAGATGTCAAAAATTGGACAAATGTGTAAGATGGAACATTTTGTTCCATTTGTCCCATTTTGTCCAATCTTTGACATTTTGTTGCATCTTTCACATTTTGTCCAAACATCAAAAAATTGACAAAATGTGAAAGATGGAACAAAATGTCAAAAATTTGACAAAATGTAACAAAATATCAAAGATTGGACATAATATGTGGTGAAATTGCAGGAAGTGGTTAAAATCTGCATTTATTGGAATGATGTGAAACATCGGGAAATTCTGGAGGGAATGAAAACGTTAAAGCTGTACTTAAACAGGTTTCAAATGCTTTACTTATGGAAATCTTATATTCATAAATACTTTGCAAGAAATAATTCCTGGCAGAGAGGCTCGGAACAAATTGACGGCAACAAAGGCGGGATTACTCTACTTGTTAATTTTACAAACTTGCAGATTTGTGCACTTTGTAGGGAAATGTAGGGAAAAAAGCCACTTGATGTGGACAAGGAAAATGCACTTTTGTCCGGACTTGCTACAAATCTCAACAATTAAGCTCCTGTTTGTTTTTATCAGAAATACAGACGTGTTCAAGTTGAAAACCAAATGATTTATGAACATGGTATCATGTACGTGTTTATGAAAGCGTATACAGTACAGTATACCGTACAGTATATAGTACGGTGTACAGTACATACAATTGTGTTGCACTGCTGCTCATAAAGTGACAGCCCGCTCCATCCTGCTCCTTCACTTTTCTGCTCAGAGCTAAAAATAAAAAAACAATTCATAAAATTGCACTGGGCTGCAGATGACTGCAGTACGCAACCATGACATGCACATTTCATATTTCTCTTATGATAAAGCAGCACATGCATCGAGTTATATCTCCAATAAGGCCACTATATTAGGTA
>NC_084638.1:29490388-29505388 GCF_033978795.1 Nerophis ophidion | reverse complement strand
GGTTGCCTACAGCCACCGCTGTCTACGTTTTGTTTTTTTTTTGTTTTTTTTACATTACTGGCAACTGCAAAATACTAATTGAATGGAGTTTAAAAAATAAATAAAAATTAATACAGAATTAATGTGATGTAAAAACACAAAACTGAGTGTCCATTAGGAAGGAAAAATGAATAGAATTTAGAAAACATAAAAACAAAAAAAATAAAAACATTTATCAATAAATACAAATGTTTGAAAATCTAATAAAAAGTTGATGAATAAAAATGTAAAAAGTTAAATAATTAAAAAATGAATCATGTGAAGAGCTTAATAAAGCACATTAAAGGAGACACAGCTGCAAAAATGGGAAATGTGGGGCCGCCATTAAACTTTCATACAGCATGAAAGCTTTATGAAGAATGTAAAATTCATCAGGACAAAATGAAAAGTAAATTAAGCAACTTTCGTCATGAAATTGCAAAGGTTAAAAAAAGCTGTAGGCGGCGGGCGCACGCTACGCTTTTTACCCAAATATAATTTCTTGTTGTTGCAAGAACCTCCTCAACTTTTATTGTTTGCATTAATTGGGCGCTGACGATGTGCTCATTTTGCACATTTTTCATTATTCCCACAAATGTGTGTGCATTTCATTTTGCACATTTTTCGTCATTCCCACATAACTGTGGGCTTTTCATTTTGCACATATTTTATCATTCCTACATATCTGTGCATTTCATGTTGCACATTTTTTATTATTCCCACAAATGTGTGTGCTTTTCATTTTGCACGTCTTTATCATTCCTACATATCTTTGCATATAATTTTGCACATTTTTTATCATTCTTACATATCTGTGTGCTTTTCATTTTTCTAATCTTTAATCATTCCTACATATATGTGTGCTTTTCCTTTTGCACATCTTTTGTCATTCCTACATATATGTGTGCATTTCATTTAGCACATGTTTCATAATTTTTGCATATGTATGTGCATTTCATTTTGCACATTTTTCATAATTTTTACATTTCATTTTTCCCATGTATTATTATTACAAAATATCTTTGTGCATTTCCTTTTGCACATTTTTTCATTATTTTTATATGTCCGTGTGGTTTTCATTTTACACATCTTTTATCATTCCTACATCTGTGTGTGCATTTCATTTTGCACATGTTTTTATTATTCCCACAAACGTGTGTGCATTTCATTTTGCACATTTTTCATTATTCCCACATGTCTGTTTGCATTTCATTTTGCACATTTTTATTGTTATTCCTATCATTTTTCATCATTCTTTTCATCATTTATCATTCCTACATATGTGTGTGCATTTCATTTTGCCCATGTTTTTATTATTCCCACAAACGTGTGTGCATTTCATTTTGCACATTTTTCATTATTCCCACATGTCTGTTTGCATTTCATTTTGCACATGTTTTGTTATTCCTATCATTTTTCATCATTCTTTTCATCTTTTATCATTCCTACATATATGGGTGCATTTCATTTTGCACATTTTTTATTATTCCTACAAACATGTGTACATTCTATTTTGTACATTTTTCATTATTCCCACGTCTGTTTGCATTTCATTTTGCACATGTTTTGTTATTCCTATCATTTTTCATCATTCTTTTCATCTTTTATCATTCCTACATATATGTGTGCATTTCGTGTTGCACATTTTTTATTAATCCCACAAATATGTGTGCATTTCATTTTGCACATTTTTCATCATTCTTACATGTCTGTGTGCATTACATTTTGCACATTTTTTATCATTCCTATGATTTTTCATCATTCCTTTCATCTTTTATCATTCCTACATATATGTGTGCATTTCATGTAGCACATTTTTTATAATTTTTGCATATGTATGTGCATTTCATTTTGCACATTTTTCATAATTTTTACATTTCATTTTTCCCATTTATTATTATTACAAAATATCTTTGTGCATTTCCTTTTGCACATTTTTTCATTATTCTTATATGTCCGTGTGGTTTTCATTTTACACATCTTTTATCATTCCTACATCTGTGTGTGCATTTCATTTTGCACATGTTTTTATTATTCCCACAAACGTGTGTGCATTTCATTTTGCACATTTTTCATTATTCCCACATGTCTGTTTGCATTTCATTTTGCACATGTTTTGTTATTCCTATCATTTTTCATCATTCTTTTCATCTTTTATCATTCCTACATATATGTGTGCATTTCGTGTTGCACATTTTTTATTATTCCCACAAATATGTGTGCATTTCATTTTGCACATTTTTCATCATTCCTACATGTCTGTGTGCATTACATTTTGCACATTTTTTATTATTCCTATGATTTTTCATCATTCCTTTCATCTTTTATCATTCCTACATATATGTGTGCATTTCATTTAGCACATTTTTCATAATTTTTGCATATGTATGTGCATTTCATTTTGCACATTTTTCATAATTTTTACATTTCATTTTTCCCATTTATTATTATTACAAAATATCTTTGTGCATTTCCTTTTGCACATTTTTTCATTATTCTTATATGTCCGTGTGGTTTTCATTTTACACATCTTTTATCATTCCTACATCTGTGTGTGCATTTAATTTAGCCAATTTTTTAATCATTCCCACAAACGTGTGTGCATTTCATTTTGCACATTTTTTATTATTCCTACAAACATGTGTACATTTCATTTTGCACATTTTTCATTATTCCCACATGTCTGTTTCCATTTCATTTTGCACATTTTTATTGTTATTCCTATCATTTTTCATCATTCTTTTCATCATTTATCATTCCTACATGTGTGTGCATTTCATTTTGCACATGTTTTTATTATTCCCACAAACGTGTGTGCATTTCATTTTGCACATTTTTCATTATTCCCACATGTCTGTTTGCATTTCATTTTGCACATGTTTTGTTATTCCTATCATTTTTCATCATTCTTTTCATCTTTTATCATTCCTACATATATGTGTGCATTTCATTTTGCACATTTTTTATTATTCCCACAAATGTGTGTGCATTTCATTTTGCACATTTTTCATCATTCCTACATGTCTGTGTGCATTACATTTTGCACCTTTTTTATTATTCCTATGATTTTTCATCATTCCTTTCATCTTTTATCATTCCTACATATGTGTGCATTTCATGTAGCACATTTGTTTTATTATTCCCACAAATGTGTGTGCATTTCATGTTGCACATTTTTCATCATTCCTACATGTCTGTGTGCATTACATTTTGCACATTTTTTATTATTCCTATGATTTTCATCATTCCTTTCATCTTTTATCATTCCTACATATGTATGCATTTCATGTAGCACATTTTTTTCATTATTCCCACAAATGTGTGTGCATTTCATGTTGCACATTTTTTAGTATTCTCACAAATCTGTGTGCATTTCATTTTGCACATTTTTATCATTCCTACATATCTGTGTGCATTTAATTTTGCACATGTTTCATCATTCTTGCATATGTATGTGCATTTCATTTTGCCCACTTTTATTATTACTACAAATTTTTGTGCATTTAATTTTGCAAACATTTTATTATTCCTACATTGCATTTCATTTTGCACATGTTTTTATCATTCCTACATATCTACATGCATTTCATTTTGCACATTTTCAATCATTCCCACATATCTATGTGCATTGCATTTAGCACATTTCTGTCACTGTTACATATCTGTACTTTTTTACTTTTGCGCAATTCTCTCATTCCATTTTTTGCAATTTTTTTTATCATTCCCACATATTTTTGTGCATTTTATTTTGCAAAATTTTTTTTATCATTCCTACATAACTGTGCATTTCATTTTGCACATCTTTTTAATCATTCCTACATATCTATGTGCATTTCATTTAGCACATTTCTCTCACTTCTAAATGTCTGTGCATTTTTACTTTTGCGCAATTCTCTCATTCCATTTTCTGCACATTTTTTATCATTCCCACATATCTTTTTCATTTCATTTTGCAAATTTTTCACAATTCCTTCATATCAATGTGCATTTCATTTTGCACACTTGTTATCATTCCCACATATCTATGTGCATTGCATTTAGCACATTTCTGTCACCCCCCCCCATATCTTTGTGCATTTTTTACTTTTGCACAATTCTCTCATTCTATTTTTTGCACATTTTTTTATCGTTACCACATATTTACGTGCATTTCATTTTGCACATTTTTATCATCGCCACATAACTGTGCATTTTATTTTTCACTTTTTTTTTATCATTCCCACATATCTTTTTGCATTTCATTTTGCACATTTTTTTTTATCATTCCTACATAACCGTGCATTTCATTTTGCACATCTTTTTAATCATTCCTACATATCTATGTGCATTTCATTTAGCACATTTCTCTCACTTCTAAATGTCTGTGCATTTTTACTTTTGCGCAATTCTCTCATTCCATTTTCTGCACATTTTTTATCATTCCCACATATCTTTTTCATTTCATTTTGCAAATTTTTCACAATTCCCACATATCAATGTGCATTTCATTTTGCACACTTGTTATCATTCCCACATAGCTATGTGCATTTCATTTAGCACATTTCTGTCACCCCCCCCCCCATATCTTTGTGCATTTTTTACTTTTGCACAATTCTCTCATTCTATTTTTTGCACATTTTTTTATCGTTACCACATATTTACGTGCATTTCATTTTGCACATTTTTATCATCGCCACATAACTGTGCATTTTATTTTTCACTTTTTTTTTTATCATTCCCACATATCTTTTTGCATTTCATTTTGCACATTTTTTTTTATCATTCCTACATAACTGTGCATTTCATTTTGCACATCTTTTTAATCATTCCTACATATCTATGTGCATTTCATTTAGCACATTTCTCTCACTTCTAAATGTCTGTGCATTTTTACTTTTGCGCAATTCTCTCATTCCATTTTCTGCACATTTTTTATCATTCCCACATATCTTTTTCATTTCATTTTGCAAATTTTTCACAATTCCCACATATCAATGTGCATTTCATTTTGCACACTTGTTATCATTCCCACATAGCTATGTGCATTTCATTTAGCACATTTCTGTCACCCCCCCCCCCATATCTTTGTGCATTTTTCACTTTTGCACAATTCTCTCATTCTATTTTTTGCACATTTTTTTATCGTTACCACATATTTACGTGCATTTCATTTTGCACATTTTCTATCATTCCCACATATCTATGTGCATTGCATTTAGCACATTTCTGTCACCCCCCACCCCATATCTTTGTGCATTTTTTACTTTTGCACAATTCTCTCATTCTATTTTTTGCACATTTTTTTATCGTTACCACATATTTACGTGCATTTTATTTTGCACATTTTTATCATCGCCACATAACTGTGCATTTTATTTTTCACTTTTTTTTTATCATTCCCACATATCTTTTTGCATTTCATTTTGCACATTTTTTTTATCATTCCTACATAACTGTGCATTTCATTTTGCACATCTTTTTAATCATTCCTACATATCTATGTGCATTTCATTTAGCACATTTCTCTCACTTCTAAATGTCTGTGCATTTTTACTTTTGCGCAATTCTCTCATTCCATTTTCTGCACATTTTTTATCATTCCCACATATCTTTTTCATTTCATTTTGCAAATTTTTCACAATTCCCACATATCAATGTGCATTTCATTTTGCACACTTGTTATCATTCCCACATAGCTATGTGCATTTCATTTAGCACATTTCTGTCACCCCCCCCATATCTTTGTGCATTTTTCACTTTTGCACAATTCTCTCATTCTATTTTTTGCACATTTTTTTATCGTTACCACATATTTACGTGCATTTCATTTTGCACATTTTCTATCATTCCCACATATCTATGTGCATTGCATTTAGCACATTTCTGTCACCCCCCCCCCATATCTTTTTGCATTTTTTACTTTTGCACAATTCTCTCATTCTATTTTTTGCACATTTTTTTATCGTTACCACATATTTACGTGCATTTCATTTTGCACATTTTTATCATCGCCACATAACTGTGCATTTTATTTTTCACTTTTTTTTTTATCATTCCCACATATCTTTTTGCATTTCATTTTGCACATTTTTTTTTATCATTCCTACATAACTGTGCATTTCATTTTGCACATCTTTTTAATCATTCCTACATATAAATGTGCATTTCATTTAGCACATTTCTCTCACTTCTAAATGTCTGTGCATTTTTACTTTTGCGCAATTCTCTCATTCCATTTTTTGCACATTTTTTATCATTCCCACATATCTTTTTCATTTCATTTTGCAAATTTTTCACAATTCCTTCATATCAATGTGCATTTCATTTTGCACACTTGTTATCATTCCCACATAGCTATGTACATTTCATTTAGCACATTTCTGTCACCCCCCCCCATATCTTTGTGCATTTTTTACTTTTGCACAATTCTCTCATTCTATTTTTTGCACATTTTTTTATCGTTACCACATATTTACGTGCATTTCATTTTGCACATTTTTATCATCGCCACATAACTGTGCATTTTATTTTTCACTTTTTTTTTTATCATTCCCACATATCTTTTTGCATTTCATTTTGCACATTTTTTTTTATCATTCCTACATAACTGTGCATTTCATTTTGCACATCTTTTTAATCATTCCTACATATCTATGTGCATTTCATTTAGCACATTTCTCTCACTTCTAAATGTCTGTGCATTTTTACTTTTGCGCAATTCTCTCATTCCATTTTCTGCACATTTTTTATCATTCCCACATATCTTTTTCATTTCATTTTGCAAATTTTTCACAATTCCCACATATCAATGTGCATTTCATTTTGCACACCTGTTATCATTCCCACATAGCTATGTGCATTTCATTTAGCACATTTCTGTCACCCCCCCCCCCATATCTTTGTGCATTTTTTACTTTTGCACAATTCTCTCATTCTATTTTTTGCACATTTTTTTATCGTTACCACATATTTACGTGCATTTCATTTTGCACATTTTTATCATCGCCACATAACTGTGCATTTTATTTTTCACTTTTTTTTATCATTCCCACATATCTTTTTGCATTTCATTTTGCACATTTTTTTTTATCATTCCTACATAACTGTGCATTTCATTTTGCACATCTTTTTAATCATTCCTACATATCTATGTGCATTTCATTTAGCACATTTCTCTCACTTCTAAATGTCTGTGCATTTTTACTTTTGCGCAATTCTCTCATTCCATTTTCTGCACATTTTTTATCATTCCCACATATTTATGTGCATTTCATTTTGCAAATGTTTTTTTTTATCATTCCCACATATATATGTGCATTTCATTTAGCACATTTCTGTAACTCCCACATATATATGTGCAAATCATTTAGCATATTTCTGTCACTCCCACATATCAACGTGCATTTTGACTTTTGCACAATTCTCTCATTCTATTTTTTGCACATTTTTTTATCGTTACCACATATTTACGTGCATTTCATTTTGCACATTTTTATCATCGCCACATAACTGTGCATTTTATTTTTCACTTTTTTTTTTATCATTCCCACATATCTTTTTGCATTTCATTTTGCACATTTTTTTTTATCATTCCTACATAACTGTGCATTTCATTTTGCACATCTTTTTAATCATTCCTACATATCTATGTGCATTTCATTTAGCACATTTCTCTCACTTCTAAATGTCTGTGCATTTTTACTTTTGCGCAATTCTCTCATTCCATTTTCTGCACAATTTTTTATCATTCCCACATATTTATGTGCATTTCATTTTGCAAATGTTTTTTTTTATCATTCCCACATATATATGTGCATTTCATTTAGCACATTTCTGTAACTCCCACATATATATGTGCAAATCATTTAGCATATTTCTGTCACTCCCACATATCAACGTGCATTTTGACTTTTGCACAATTCTCTCATTCCATTTTTTGCACATTTTTGTATCATTCCCACATAACTGTGCATTTCATTTGGCACTATTTTTATCCTTCCCACATATTTACGTACATGTCACTTTGCACATTCTTTATCATTCCCACATATGTACGTGCATTTCATTTTGCACACATTTTCTGTATCATTACCACATATCTGTGTGCATTTATCCATAAAAATATTCCATTTTGTGAATCGTTTAACGGCCTGGTTCATTGTTTTTACGCTGCTCAGCGTGTGAGATGTATGTTATTGAGGGAGCACATGAGATCTCTTCAGAGAGCAAACAAGTGCGAAGGCAGCGCGCAGACGAGCTCAGACTGCTGTAGGCGCGCCTTAAGCGGCGAATCAATCACGCATAAATGGCGCAAATACGAGCCCATGCTGCAGGGGGGGGGGTGCCTCCATGTGACGAGGTGGGAAGACGGCGGCGTGTAGGCTTTCTCGGAGGCTACGCCGCGGGGCCGCGGGCTCATGTACGAGCCGGGTTTGGCGCTAGCAGCTAGCGCTCGTCGTTGGCCGGCAATCAGCGGCTCAGCGGTGTTTGCACTGGCGGCCGTACATCACCGACGTCACGTCCTCTCCCCCGAACTTCAATGTCTAGGAGGCATATGTCGGCACTAAAAGTCTCCCTCACGTCTGCGGAGACACGAGGCCATAACTCGTCTTTATGTCCTCACGCTGCAGGGCGGATGATTCAGGCGCGTATACGTCTACATTAGCGCTAGCGGACGCTGCTGTCACCAAACTGAAACACGGCGCAAATCCTTGTCGCACTTGGCAGTCATTGCACTGCACAACTCAACATCAAAAAGCCTTCCCCAAAAAACTCGTAAAAATATTCGTAATAGAGCGTATTTTTCTCAGCGGTGTAAATTGAGATGAGTGCATATATATATATATATATATATATATATCCATCCATTTTCTACCGCTTATTCCCTTTTCGGGGTTGCGGGGGGCGCTGGCGCCTATCTCAGCTACAATCGGGCGGAAGGTGGGGTACACCCTGGACAAGTCGCCACCTCATCGCAGGGCCAACACAGATAGACAGACAACATTCACACACTAGGGACCATTTAGTGTTGCCAATCAACCTATCCCCAGGTGCATGTCTTTGGAGGTGGGAGGAAGCCGGAGTACCCGGAGGGAACCCACGCATTCACGGGGAGAACATGCAAACTCCACACAGAAAGATCCCGAGCCTGGATTTGAACCCAGGACTGCAGGACCTTCGTATTGTGAGGCAGACGCACTAACCCCTCTGCCACCGTGAAGCCATATATATATATATATATATATATATATATATATATATATATATATATATATATTTAAAGTTAAAGTACCAATGATTGTCACACACATACTAGATGTGGTGAAATTATTCTCTGCATTCGACCCATCACCCTTGATCACCCTCTGGGAGGTGAGGGGAGCAGTGGGCAGCAGCGGTGCCGCGCCCGGGAATCATTTATGGTGATTTAACCCCCAATTCCAACCCTTAATGTATATATAGTGTGTGTTTATGTGTGTGTGTGTGTGTGTATATATCGTTCGTTCCATCCTTCAAATACCTGGGGAGCATTCTTTCTAGTGACAACACTGTTGATAGTGAGGTCCAGAACAGGATTAAGCAGGCAGCGGCAGCTTTTGGGAGACTCAGGCGTCGGGTCTTCCAAAACAAGAACCTCCATCTCCACACAAAGGTCTGTGTCTATCAAGCCATCTGCCTCACTACCCTCCTCTACAGCTGTGAAGCCTGGGTAACCTACACCCGCCACATCAAGGTCCTAGAGCAGTTCCACATACGCATCCTGGGGATTACATGGTGTGATCGTGTGCCTCATTCTGAAATACTCTCAAAAACCAACTGCAGGAGTATTGAGGTCATGATCACCCTGTACCAACTACGATGGCTGGGCCACGTAGTAAGGATGCCCTCAGATCGCCTGCCTCGTAAAGTGCTATACGGCCAGCTACACCATGGTCGTCGCTCTGCAGAAAAAACGATATAAAAACCAGCCGAAGACTGCACTAAGGAAGTGTAAAATCAGACCTCAGGCCCTGTAGGGTGTGGCTGCTGATCGTAACACCTGGCGTCAGGTGTGCCAGGATGGCAACCGGACAGGAGAAAAGACTCAGGAGGAATACACCTGCAGTTGCCGTTTCCACCACCACATGTCCATGCCCTACCTGCAGTAGGATCTGTGCATCCAGGATAGGACTATTCAGCCACCAACGAACTCACCGATAGAAGTGGATGTCGTCATCAGACTCAATGGACAACCATAAGCAAGTATGTAAGCATATATATATATATATATATATATATATATACATATACATATATGAATATATAGTGTGTGTGTGTATATATGTGTGTATATATACACACATATATACATATACACACATATATATATATGTGTGTTTATGTATGTATGTATATATATATATGTGTGTGGGTGTGTGTGTGTGTGTGTGTGTGTGTGTGTGTGTGTGTGTGTGTGTGTGTGTGTGTGTGTGTGTGTGTCCAAATGTGTATATGTGTATTAATGTATACATGATTATATATGTATGTATGTATATATGTATTTGTATATGTATATGTATTTTTATATATATATAAATGTGTATATATATATATATATATGTGTCTATATATATGTATATAAATTCATATATATGTGTATATATACTTATGTATACATACATATTGTATGTATATGTGTGTGTATACGTATACATATATGTGTGTGTGTGTGGGTATATATATAAAAAGAAATATATATATATATATATACAGTATATATATATATATATATATATATATATATATATATATATATATATATATATACACATATATATGTGTGTATATATCCATCCATCCATCCATTTTTTACCACTTATTCCATTTGGGGTGATGGAGGGCGCTGGTGCCTATTTCAGCTATAATTGGGCGCCACTTCATCGCAGATATGTGGCGACTTGTCCAGGGTGTACCCCGCTTTCCGCCCGATTGTGGCTGGGATGGGCGCCAGCGCCCCCCGCGTAGAAAATGGATGGAAGGATATATATATATATATATATATATATATATATATATATATATATATATATATATATATATATATATATATATATATATATATATATATATATATGTATATATATATATATATGTATATATATATATATATATATATATTTTTATATATATATATATATATATACTATATTGCCAAAGGTATTTTGCCACCCATCCAAATGATCAGAACCAGGTGTGCTAATCACTTGGCCCGGCCACAGGTGTGTAAAATCAAGCACTTAGGCATGGAGACTGTGTCTACAAACATTTGTGAAAGAATGAGCCGCTCTCAGGAACTCAGTGATTTCCAGCGTTGAACTGTCATAGGATGCCGCCTGTGCAACAAATCCAGTCGTGAAATTTCCCCACTCCTAAATATTCCAAAGTCAACTGTTGGCTTTATAAAAAGAAAAGAAAATAGTTTGGGAACAACAGCAACTCAGCCACCAAGTGGTAGGCCACGTAAACTGACAGAGAGGGGTCAGCGGATGCTGAAGTGCAGAGTGCAAAGACTTTCTGCACAGTCAGTTGCTACAGAGCGCCAAAATTCATGTGACTTTCCAATTAGCCCACGTACAGTACACAGAGAGCTTCATGGAACAGGTTTTCATGGCCGATCAGCTGTGTCTAAGCCATACATCACCAAGTCCATAATGCAAAGCGTCGGATGCAGTGGTGTAAAGCACGTCGCCACTGGACTCTTGCACTCTAGAGCAGTGGAGGCGCGTTCTCTGGACTGATAAATCACGCTTTTCCATTTGGCAATCTGATGGACGAGTCTGGGGTTGGAGGTTACCCGGAGAACGCTACATTTCGGACTGCATTGTGCCCAGCGTGAAATTTAGTGGAGGAGGAATTATGCTGTGGGGTTGTTTTTCAGTAGTTGGCCTTGGCCCCTTAGTTCCAGTAAAAGGAACTTTGAATGCTCCAGGATACCAAAACATTTTGGACAATTCCAGTTTGGAGCGGGCCCTTTCCTCTTCCAACAGGACTGTGCACCAGTGCAAAAAGCAAGGTCCATAAAGACATGGATGACAGAGTCTGGTGTGGATGAGCTTGACTGGCCTGCACAGAGTCCTGACCTGAACCCAATAGAACATCTTTGGGACTGAAACTTAAAGCCAGGCCTTCTCGACCAACATCCTAGTGTGACCTTACCAATGCGCAACTTTGTGGACAGCCTTCCGAGAAGCTGTAATATCTGCAAAAGGTGGACCGATATATCGAACCCTATGGGTTAGTAGTATTTTTAACATATGCCACCGTTTCAACTACATTAAATACAGAAGATTATTGAATTGGACCTCAGAAAGGTGAAGCAGATATCTTGTTTGAGTCTTGAGGGAAAATTAGTAAACAGTCTGCAGAAAAATTGAAATTCATGAAGATTGAATTTTTATGACGTGAAAAACATCTTCATTGAGACATTAAAGTCCACTTATGTCACACTGGACATTTTTATCTCCCTGCAAATGGGCTCCATCAACGTCCCTCCGATAATCCAATATCCAGCAACAGAAAGGATTTACAGATAAAAGACCATTTGTAAAAAGCACTAAAAGCTTCAAAAAAAAAGAGAAAAAAATGTCCTTATGGGCGATATCGATGCTATTAGGTTGATGAGTTCTTGTGCTGTTGAATGTCTGGCGCCATTTTGTCCTTTAATTCCTTCGACTTGGACAACCTGCCTGAGGACATTTCATCCGTCTGTCACATGCATTATAAGGACCACATATCCATACAACAGTGCATAAATAAAAACCCTAAAACCAGTAAAGTTGGCACCTTGTGTAACTCGTAAATAAAAACATAATGATTTGCAAATCCCTTTCAAGCTAGATTCAATTGAATAGACTGCAAAGACAAGCTCCTTAATGTTCAAACTGGAATATATTAGCTCATTTGGAATTTGATGCCTGCGACATGTTTAAAAAAAGCTGGCAGAAGTGGCAAAAAAGACTGAGAACGTTTGAGGAATGCTCGTCAAACACTTATTTGGAACATCCCACAGGTGTGCAGGCTAATTGGGAACAGGTGGGTGCCATGATTGGGTATAAAAGCAGCTTCCATGAAATGCTAAGTCATTCACAAACGTGATGGGGCAAGAGTCACCGTGAGTAAATTGCCCAAAAAGTTTAAGAACAACATTTCTCAACCAACTATTGCAAGGAATTTAGGGATTTTACCAGGTACGGTCCGTATTATCATCAAAAGGTTCAGAGAATCTGGAGAAATCACTGCACCTGAGCGATGATATTACGAACTGTGGAGAGGCAGAATTAAATTTGGCTCTAAGAGGAGAAACCTGTACCTTTGTATTCCCTGATTACATAGCAACAGCTGTTTCTAAGGGAGGGGGGGTCGTAAACAGCCATGGTCTTTGCTTACAAACAGTTCAAAGAAAAGGTCGTAAACAGCCGTTGCCCTCGGTCACACAACAGTTTGAAAGAAAAGGGGCCTTGAGGGGAGTCGGGCCCTGCTTCCTCTCCGCTTTGTAGTTCTCGGGTCAAGTCGAAATCTTTCTGGGGATTACAATACGTCAAAGAAACAGAACACCTTCATGTTGCTTCCCATCTTACACCGTGGAGTTTTACAAGCCTTCTCCTAGGTAGGATCAAAGACAGCTTTTGTCTTCTCGCCGGGAACTCATGGCGACACAAAGTTTTGTGATAACTTCAGATATCATCACTTGTGTTAGAATTCAGGTTTTTTCGTCCATTAACTGCAGCCCCAGACTAAAAACCGAACACCATCACCCTCAACGGTAGTCAAAACCCAATCTTGCGTCTCGTTCATGTTGGAATTCGTGTGGCCTCTTAAGGAACCGCAGCTCCACTTTTGCTTGAAGCACTCATGTAGACTTACACCATAACTTTATCAGCACCATGCTTGAATGTACTGTATACAAGATAGCATAATCTTGCTACACAATTCAGGTTACCCTTATTTGGAGAGGCGGAGCCAACGGTCCGATGGCGGGGCAGGGCACGCTGGAGCCCTGCCCAAGATGGCGGCAAGGAGGCGAGCAGTGGAGGAAGGAGCTGAACGCAGACAAGTTTTATTGCAAAATAAAGAAGTCAAACCTGCTCAAAAGCATGTCCTTCCTGGGTGGTCCATTGAACCCGAGCGACGACGGTTCAAGACCATCCATCCATCCAGCCATCCATCTTCTTCCGCTTATCCGAGGTCGGGTCGCGGGGGCAGCAGCCTAAGCAGGGAAGCCCAGACTTCCCTCTCCCCAGCTACTTCGTCTAGCTCTTACCCGGGGGATCCCGAGGCGTTCCCAGGCCAGCCGGTAGACATAGTCTTCCCAACGTGTCCTGGGTCTTCCCCGTGGCCTCCTACCGGTTGGACGTGCCCTAAACACCTCACTAGGGAGGCGTTCGGGTGGCATCCTGACCAGCTTCCCGAACCACCTCATCTGGTTCCTCTCGATGTGAAGGAGCAGCGGCTTTACTTTGAGTTCCTCCCGGATGGCAGAGCTTCTCACCCTATCTCTATGGGAGAGGAAACTCATTTCTTGTACCCGTGATCTTATCCTTTCGGTCATGACCCAAAGCTCATGACCATAGGTGAGGATGGGAACGTAGATCGACCGGTAAATTGAGAGCTTTGCCTTCCGGCTCAGCTCCTTCTTCACCACAACGGATCGGTACAACGTCCGCATTACTGAAGACGCCGCACCGATCCGCCTGTTGATCTCACCATCCACTCTTCCCTCACTCGTGAACAAGACTCCTAGGTACTTGAACTCCTCCACTTGGGGCAGGGTCTCCTCCCCAACCCGGAGATGGCACTCCACCCTTTTCCGGGCGAGAACCATGGACTCGGACTTGGTGGTGCTGATTCTCATTCCGGTCGCTTCACACTCGGCTGCGAACCGATCCAGTGAGAGCTGAAGATCCCGGTCAGATGAAACCATCAGGACCACATCATCTGCAAAAAGCAGAGACCTAATCCTGCGGT